>NW_025999931.1:480764-515057 GCF_001458135.2 Marmota marmota marmota | reverse complement strand
GGATTTTGATTGGCATTGCATTAAACCTATAGAGAACTTTTGGTAATATTGCCATTTTGATGATGTTAGTTCTGCCTATCCATGAACAGGGTATATTTTTCCCTCTTCTAAGATCTTCTTCTATTTCTCTCTTTAGGGTTCTGTAGTTTTCATTGTATTTTATTCTTTATATCTTTGTTATATTTTTCTCATGTTATAATTAAAAATATTTTTTGAAGGAAAAATGTGAAAAGGGACATTAAACAAAGGTTGAGCAATTCAAGTTCTCTATTGGACATTGTAATTGACCTACTAATATACATTTACCTCTGCCTCATTATATATCAGTCATTTTTCTTTGAAAATGACTCCATCTCAGAATGGGCCTAATTTGTCTGCCTCAACCAGGGTAACTCTTCCTTACCAGTGAGTAACAGATATAAGTAATTCTGTATATGGCAGTGTTTAATGTTGATTCAGAAAAGATACATAATATAGGTTGGCTCAATCAAAGGAAATATTTTGGGATCTTTTGTTTGTTTATTCATTGTTTCCAGCAAGATATGGAGGAAAGAAGCTCTCTAATGCCAAGCAAACATGGATTACAAAATAGTTCTTATGCTACTGGTGCCATCATAAAAGCATTAGATATAGAAGGAAATTTCATACTCCAAGTAGCCAGGCAGAGAAATTGATTAAAACTAGGTTCTTTAAGACTGTTGAACTAATGGATTACAAAGCAATCCCTGCCTCTGAACTTCCATTTCTTTGAGCCAACAGATTTCTCTATTTTTCAGCCATTATTTTTGGTTATATTCAGCTAAAGGCATTCCAAAAAGTAAAAATAAATCTGTAGCATCAAAATTGAACTCTTGTTAAGCTTGTCATGGATTCAAGATTGACCAGTTTTGAGTCAATTGTGCAATAATATCTTGAGTAATTTCTTTGTTTTTTAGGTCACCATTGTTATTTAACAGAAAGAAGTAGATAAGGAAAAATAATTCTGTCTTTAAAGAATCACAAGAATGTAATGTGTATCAGAGAGCTTATCCTAAGTCTATATTGTGTCCAAGACTGGATGTTCAGATCCAGTCTTGTGTACAGATAGGACAACTCAGATAGAAAACTAGAGATTTGGATTCTTATGGTGAGAACATTAGAACCAAAAGAAAACGAGGGGTTAGGATGTCTTCTAAACAATTGAATTTTAGAGAATACATGAGACAGATACCAAAACGAAACCATTAATCATTGAAATTGTGTTACATAGTAGTAGTAGAATGGTAACCTCTGTGGTGGACAATAGTTATGCATTTCCAAGTTTTCCCTTCAGTGAAGGACTGGCTGTCCCACTTCCTGTGAGTACAGGTAGCCCCTGAGCTGTTAGCTCCATCAAGAATTGCTTTAGCTATGCAGAGCTATCTCCTCCAAAGTTGTGTTCATTTCTGGGACAAACTACATCCAATGACCAGTCTATATGAGAGTATATAAAGATCTGCTCATCTCAACTCAACTCAGGATAAGTCTGAAGGACTTCTCCAAAGCTACCCATTGGGTCAGATGATTCTATCAGTGAGTCCATATCACAGCTTAGCTTCCTCATCTGCACAATATTGTTTCTTTTATTTCCATTCTACAGGAATGAATCCAACATCACTTCTTCATAAGTATCCCAGAAACTGCATCTCAGAATCTATTTCCAACCTCCATCATGTATTATGTGGAAATCCAACCTCCAGCAAGTGTTATTTGGCTTTTTTTTCAGGTCTGGGTCTTGGATGTACGTCTGATTCCTGAAGAGAGCGAGGATGTAAGTCAAAACTAATTACCAGACCCAATAATATATTGCCACTCAAATAATGTTACATTAAAAACTAAAAGTTTAACCCAACAGAGAAAATACTCTTCAATTTTGGATTTTAGAACCTTAGCATGGATGCTATCAGAATGGTAGCAATGTCCACTCTGCCTTGTGAAATGTGTGCCAACAACCAGGAATTCTCATGCTTAGTTGAGTAACTTAATAGCTACATGATAAAACAAAGCTCTGATGATATGTAAGTAAACCAGTGATCCAAACCTCGCTGGACATCAGATCACCTGGAGACTTTATTAAAAATACAAGTCCCGCAGCCCCATTCAAGGCCTATTGAATCAAAATTATCCAAATTTGGGCTTGAAAATGTAATTTTTTAAATATCCCAGATGATTTTAATAATGATGGGTTTAGGAATCACTGGCATAGAATACATGTAGGAGATCTCTTCCAGAGGTCATTGGAAGGCACCTGTCAGTATTAAAACAAGAGGGCTCAAACGTTAATAGAATGGTTGGCATATTTGTATGCTGAGAAAGCATGATATGTCAGAGATGAAAACTGTTTGGATACGGGAATCAGGAAAATTAAGATTCAGTTTGGGCTCATTACTTGTTGGCTCCATGTCCCTGGATAAAGCATGTAAATTTTTATTGTTTTGGTTTCTGTACCTGTAAAATGTAGGCAGGAGTACCTCGGTTATTAGGTTGCAGTGGGAATTAATTTGTTTGTCCTTAGCATGCCTATCACCATATCTGGCATTCTAGTAGGGGATAAATTAATATTTAGCAAAAAAAAAAAGATGTAGAAAGTAAAGCTTAGTAACAACTATAGTGTCTTCCTCCTCTGATGCAAAATTCTACAAGAATATTTGGAAGGCAGTAGTCCCCTTAGAATTGTTTTAAGTGATTTCTTGCTTCTTTTGGGGCTTTAACTTAGGCTAAAGTTGTTTTATGGTCATAAGATAATTCTCTAGTGGTATAAAGTTTTGTATTAATGGGAGTAGTTCTGTATGTAGGTCATTGGCCTTGCCTTGAGCAAAATTGTGTTAGGGATTTGGATGAAAATATAGAAGGAAGGCTGATCAAATCTGCAAATGACAGGAGCAGGGAGGAGGAGCAAATGCATGATTTATCTAAGAAGATTGCACAAGACATTGTGTATTATCTCAGTAGGCCAAAGGGGATACAAGGAAAGACAACTGGCATCAGAGTAAAACCCAGCATTGATATCCAGGATATATTTTTTTCAAATAAAGGATGCAGGGGACTTATAATAGACACAGTGGAAGTCTCCTAAGACTTTTAATTCACAAGAGCAGATTTTTCTCTTACTTATTTTGTGCTCACATAGAATAACATTATTAGGCTGATAATAACACTAAGAACATTTAGCTACATTATTTGTTTAGAACCTATCTCTACTCTAGTCCATGTATTCAGTATAAAAAATATAGATTACATTTTGCTCATTATTAAATCTCCAACATTAACAGATGACCTGGCATAGAGTGTATGCTTACAAAATATTTATTATATAAATGGAAATAAGTATGAATGAGAAACTCTCAAAATCATGGTAGAAAAATATGAATGTCTAAGGAAGGGTGAGGATAAAAACGTACCTCTTCATTAACTAATGTCAATAAAGCTGCCACACAAAGAATTAATTTTGCCTGCATAACAGTTTTGTAAGTATAATGTGACAAAGTAACTTTCCTGTACTTCACTTGCAAGATGCTGTGAAAAATAATAAATGCTGGAAATGAGGCAAGGCTTCCTGTGTTCAGAAATTATCAATAATTTCTTAATGTTTTAACACTTCAAAATTTACAATGTATTGTACTAAGTTGAAGGTTTTGAGAAGTTTTGTTACAAATGTACCTACATAACTTTGTTTATTCCAGAGTTTAACACTGTTGTTGATGAGTTAATTTAACCATGAAATAATTTTGTATGAGAGATACATCTATCACGCACTTGGGGACTGCTGCTGGAGTAGAAGCTCTGGACTAGGAGTCAAGGTCTCTGGCTTCTAGCCCTCACTCATCATTTCTGACCTCATGTTCTTGGACATGAGGCCTGAGATTTCCTTTCTGAAAAATCAGTTATTGGTGCTGAATTTCCTGTCATCTTTTTAGTTATGCCTTATGATCTATGGAATTGGGAGCAGGTGCCAGCAGTATTATGTTAGAATGGGGAACATTATTACTTCTCCCCAATACCCAATTCTCCTTTCCCACTATAATTTGCAGCACTTTGGGGCCATTCAGTCCTAATGAACTTAGATCAATGGATAATGAAATAGACTAAGGTACTTCCAGGCTGAGATAAAGAAAACCTCTGCATTATTTTCCAGTCTCTCTTTCCCCTGTTCCAAAAAACAGGGAGAAAGTCTCACAATGAGATGGTGGAACCACAAAAACCAGTTAGTATGGATTGTGAAATCACAGCTCTGGCAGCTGCCCTAGAGAGCTACCTGAACTTTCACCAGATTTTGCATTAGTAAGAAATAATTTAAGGTGTTAAATCACTGAGTTCTTGGAGTTGTTTGTTACCAGAACATTAATTTAGTCTCTCCTTACTAATAAAGTAAGAAAAATAATGTACAAAGCATGCAATCTCATTTTTAGTGATCTTCTAAACCAATGTTTTATAAGCCTTTAGTTTCTTACAATTAAAAGATCATCATAAATGAAAAATATTAATCCTTTTACTTCAAATAATGTTATTTAGGTCACTATTTTCAATGCCAAATTTCAGCAAGAAAATCATAATACCAAGCTTTGAGACTTACACTCCTGACTTCCAAAGAGTTCAGATTGCTTTCACACATGTTATTCCATTTATGCTCCTTTAGTCCAGGGTTGTAGAGAAAGAAAGATGTTATGTTTAGTTTACTAAGAGAAAGATGTAATGATTAGAGAATTCAAGTGATTTTTTGAGTCCCCAGAGGGAACAAATTTTATAATCAGTTTCCACCTCACCTGTTTCAAGGCTGTACGCACCCATTCATTGATTTTGGGATGGCTCTGCTGCTTTGTGAAATCTCCTTTTCAAATTTCCGTAGCAAATTCCCTGACCCTCTCTGCTGGCATGTTTTGTTTGTTTAAAATTTTCATTTTAACAATCTTCGTGGGTTTCCTACAATGAGAGGAATAATATTTTTGGCAATGATAAGAGTCAGAAGCTGAGAAACTTAAGAGAAAGACATACAAAGGAAATGTCATCTCTTACCCTGCCAGGAGTTCACAGTCAAATGAGTTGAAGGAGGTAGATAGAAGCAAGGAACACATAAGCACAAAAGCATGAATGAAGAACCTACCAGGCTGAACATGGGACAGATCAACCTGCAGGTGTTACACAGGTTCACCCTGCAGAACTGTGTTGTAGATTGTGAGACACTACTTTTTTAGAAATATATTTTATTTGTTCTACTTAGTCATACATGATAGTAGAATGCAGTTTTGACTTACATAAATGGAGTTTAACTTCTCTTTCATCTGATTGTACATGATGTAGAGTTACACAGCTCATGTAATCATATATGCACATAAGGTAATAATGTATGATTCATTCTATTATCATTCCTACCCTCATCCCCCCTCTTTTCCCTTCACTCCCCTTTGTCTAGTCCAAATACCTTTATTCTCCCCCACTTATTGCAAATTAGCATCTTCATATCAGAGAAAATATTCAGCTTTTTGTGCTTTGGGATCAGNGGGTGATGCTGTAGAATATAATGCTTCTCTGAGATGTAAGAGGCCGCAAATACTGGTCATATCCCTCTTGTACATAGCTCTAATTTGGAAACTTCAGGCAAGCAATTTATATTATCTTTCCTTGAGTAAGCTAACAATATAATTAAGTAGATTTTATTATAGATAATCAGAAACAATAGATGAAATGATAACACAAGATGATTCATCATCTATTCTAAAACGTCTCTGTTCCTTGTTTTTATTTCATATCAAATGTTATCATTTAGTTCAAGGCAACACTGCCTCTTATTTGAGCTGCCACAAATATTATACCCTCTCTCCTCTTTTCCTGTTCTAATATTTCTTGAATACTTTCTATGTTCTAGCCTCAGTGCTAAGGACATATGTGAATTCCATTATTTGATTTTCATACTATCTATAGAATAAAGTCCTAGCATTTGAATGTGTTTACAATCTGGACTCAGAGTTAATTTCCAGCTTAACCTGTACCTATAGACCTGGAAATGATCAATTAAAGAAAACTCTAGAAGATAATAAAAAATATTATATCTTTGAAATAAAACTGTCACCATGAAGAGAAAAGAGAGGAGAAGCAAGAGAGAAGGGAGAAAGGAAATGGAATTAAGAAGATAATTCATAAATGAATATATGACAATGAAATTAAAAACTTACTAAAATATCCAAAGATCAGTGAAGGAAATCTTAAGCCAGAAGTAAAAAGTTTAAAAATATAATTGGAGGAAAAAGATGTGATAATAAGAAAATAATTAATGGAGGTTAATTTTCTAGAAAGAGATCTAGAAAAAGGAAATAATAGGAAGAAAATTACCAAATAAAGTATTCAAGGAAATATCCTCAATGGAAGTACATATGATTCCATAATGATATCACTTAGGGTCCCCCAGCTACCCAGTCATGATCAATATGGAAAGTATTCAACATCCAAACAACATGGGTCCTATTGCGATTTGTCACAGGGAGGTTCTTTAAGATAGAAGTTAGTATGTAGAATATTTATTATGGAGGACTCATAGATCCAAATCTGTGGAGCAATTGCCTAGCTTGCACAAGACCTTAGGTTTGATCCCCAGCACTACAAAAAAATAATAAAAAAAATTTATACAAAATTTTAGCAAATAAAAAAGAAACGACCAATTACCTCAAAGAAAAACAAAACATGTAAAAAAATAAAACATTACCATAGAATACCCTTTGCTTTGCAGCAAACATTTTTACATGGACAAAGCTTTGTAAATGACTGACAAAACTGAGACATAACTATGTTCAAAGGGAGAGTTGGGATACGAACAGTCAGGGGAAAAGGAAGTTACACATAAATTAATTCTCGTCTATTACAACAGGTCAATAAAGAATTCTAAAATTAAAGCAAGGTGAACAATAACTGCTAAAAATCTAGAAGTCAAGAAAATTAGTCTCAATTTGTTATTTACAAATAAGAAAGAAAAATACCAGAATAAAAATCAAAATATTTGAAAATTACATAATAGTGGAATTAGAATTAATGGGACAGAACAGAAGTCCACTGTTTTTCATTATAATGCTTGAAAATATCATTGACTTTGTTGTGTTTTCTTTTTATTGAAACTATGAGCATATTTATTTGGTGAAAACAAAAGTTAATTAAAACCAAATATATTAAATCCAAAGTTATCTCAGAAACTGTATTAGATGAGAAGGATAGAAAGCTGAATAAATACTGTCCCCGACTTCAAATTCTTGTGACCTAATGGAATGTAGGACAGACAGAATGCAGGAAGGATTTATTTTTGTTTTAAAAAAAATGCTTTAACAATTTATCGTATTAGAGTTTCTCCCTACTGAAATAGATGAGAATTCTGATTAATTGAAGCTTCTAGATTTTATTTATAAAACTGGGTTTTAACTGCTAAGAAGAAAGTCTCCCTCCTCTTTTTAATTTTCCTTGTAAATTTTTCAGCAAAACAGATCCATCTTCTGCCAGAGACACAGAAAGGAGAAATAACCCTGTCCTTTTACTCAAACTGAGAACACCTGAGAAAGCAGTGGGGTTCAGATGCAGGTGAGTTCAGAGGTACAGGCACCTTGGATGTCAGCAACCCATTTGGGACTGCTTAGAAAACTGGTTTCATTGGCCAACAGTTAGTGACTCTGCAACTGGGTCCAAGCCACTGATCACATCTAAAGTGTTATGCTTGAAACCCAGAGAAAGATAGGAATGTATTCATTGGAAAATATGTTTTTACCATAGAACTTCTGAGAAAGGATAAACTGTAAACTAGTTAACATTTTTCCTCTGGGCATCTGGTCAGATATTAAAGTAAGCTGGTGATAGGTCTTGTAAAAATCATTTTCATGGCACAGCAATTGCAGAAGCACAAATAGCTTTATAAACACCAACAGCTGGACAGTTAAAGGCGATAACCTTCACCTTTAATTTTGCTTGGGACAGCATGCAGCCTTGAATGGAAAATGGTCTGCTACAATGACAGAAGAGTTGAATTTTGAAGCCTGTGTATCAATAGAAAATTTTCTGCTTTAAGGATGCCATAGTTATTAGCCTGACTTTCAACAACTGCTGCAAAAAAAGAAATCGCTAGTATTTATGCTGCCTTTAGTTTGTAGAGTTCTTTGTGGCTCACCAAATACCATGAAAATGAAGACTGCAGATTAATGCCTCATATTAGAAATAGGGAACATAAAAATACTGATGACCAACCCTTTCCCACACCAACATAATTACTATCACTTGGGGTGAGGTTTTTGTATAGGCCTTTTTAGTAAGCATCCTAGGTAATTCTATTGTAGTTAGCACCATTGGAGGGAATGTTCATAATGGAACTGTGCAACAAGAAAGCTGTGGACTTGGAACATGTCCATTCTCTATTTACTGACTCTGTGACCTTGGTCCAAAAACCTGGTTTCCTTATGTCTCAGTTTCTTCATTTGCAAAATGAGGGGAAAATTCTCTTATCCGAGTTCCTCTGAAAACCTTTCGTGAACTATGGGGCTCAGGTCAAATTCAGCTAGAGGTTATACTGACCCTACTCCTAAGCCACAGATGAGTCAACTAAGAAGAAAAAGTAAAATCCACAGGCATCCCAAGAGGTAGAGTTTCTGGATGGTCAACCTATCCAGAAGAAAAGTCTTGGGGACATAATAATATGATCATCAAAACCTAAATATCTGGCTCTGTCTGAAATCATGTGTTAAAAAGGAAATGTTAAGAGTGGGACTTTAGGAATTGGCATAAAGGAAGACAAAAGGTTCAGGGAGAAGGCACCCACCAGCCCTGCCTGGTCTCCCTAAAACCCCAGCCTGACAAGCTAGCATACTTGGTTTCAGTTTAGTCTGGTCCTGCTCTTTGAGAATGAGACTTGTGCAATGATGAAGGTAAACTGCCTGGTGCACAGTAACCTCTTAAATGGCACTGCAGATAGTGATATCTCAATACAAAGAAATATTCTCATTATAAGGTGGTGTCTATGTTCATAGTCACAGATTGAAACCTACAAATCAAATGAGGCAGAGAAAAGAAGGGCATGTCGGCCATGAAGGAAGAGAGACCAAAGGCTTGGACCATTGAGTCATTATTATCCAATATCCCAGGGACAGTCCAAGGTATAGAACTGTGCCTGTACCTGAAGTTCTCTTTATCTAGTAGACCTAAGCCCCCAGCTTCTCAACATACTCCACTGGGGTCCTGGCAATCATTGCATTCCAACTGGCTTTCAGGAGACTGTAATCACTGTAGAGGCAAAAGAAAGTAGGGCACCCTGGTGGTTACTTTATGGAGCAGATAAGGTCTGAGCTGAACGTTGAAGGTGGACAGGATGAACAAAAAGGGAGTGTTAGTAAAGCCAATGACATGACTAAAGGGAAAACTGAAGGCAACAATAAACCCACATTAATTTTAATCTATTTTCAGGCAAGAAGGGCCAGATTCTGTAGGGGTGAAAGTAGTTCTAGCAGAGGTCAATGAAGGAGTAGCATCTTTCTCTGCCATATTCCTGGAGGTGCAGATGACCTCCAAGAAAAATGTTTGGAGAGATCCATGGGTTTTAGAGGAAAATCCAGGCTGCCTTCTGTTTATTACCTGTTGATTCATCATCTATTCATTCCACACAATTTTTAGTGTCTTCTGTGAGCCAGAATCTGTATTGAATTTTGGAGACTCACTGCTGAACAATTCATGACTCCCATCATCCAACAACTTACAACAACCCTGCCATTTACAGAGCACAGGGAAATAGACTGAACAAGCTATGTGAACTTAGACAAGTGACTCACCTTCTTGAAGCCACAGATTTCAAAGTTTTGAAGTGAGATAATAGAAGAAGGAAGATGGCAGCGAGGGGATTGCATTGCCCCCGTGTGCTGCTTCACTGTGTGGAAGTATGACAAGTCAGGACAGCTAAAGGCTATCTTGTTAGGAATTTCCAGCAATAGTGGGGTGCTCCGGAACCTGGAGGAAGGATTTCCATCACACGAGGATCGGCTATGGGGACTCAAACGCACGGTTTGTCGCACGAAGGGTAACACTGCTTATTCAGCAAATCGCCCCGCGACTAGAGTCTGCAGCGCGCGCTGGGAAACGAGGAGATAGCGATGCAGGGATACAGTGCTGCAGTTTCTGCCAGCCGTGCAAGCACCGTACTCAGGGCTGAATTCTGGGTTCGAGACGGGGGAAGGAAGCGGTCCATCTCGGTTCTCCACAGCGGTCAGACCACAGAGGAGGCCAGCAGCCACCATTTTGGAAAGCTGATGTCACCATCCCTGTTTTCGACTGACCACAGCTCATTCAGCCATAGATCAGGTAATTTCAGGCTGCCATTCGCCTGCGGCTTGCAGACAGATTGCTAGGGTTCAGTGCCTGGGTGCTTCTTAGAACCTGATCTTATCGGAGCAAACACCGAGCGCGGGGCGGCCGAGTTCCGGCTCCCGGAACCACCCTGGCCCGGGGCTGCAGAGCCTGCGGAGGCTGCTTCTTGGACCCTGCTCCTATCAGAGCATACACCAAGCACTAAGCAGCCGAATTCCGGCTCCTGGAACTGAGCCCGCGGGGACTGCTTCTTGGAGCCTACTCTTATAGGGGCTTACACCGAGCATGGAGCAGCCGAGTTCTGGCTCCCGGAACTTCCCTGGCCCGGGGCTAGGAGCCCGCGGAAACTGCTTCTCGGTCTGGGTCCTGCTGAGGGCCAGTCAGGACTCACCCGTTGTTTTGGTTGCCCGGCAAGGGGAACGAAATACTGCCATTCGCATAGGATACAAACATGGCAGAGATCTGATGTCATCAGAAAGCGGCAGAGGAGAGAAATTCATCAATACCAGCGGCGACATAAACAGTTGGTCTCCTGGTGGGGGGGGTGAGGCACAGACANTTGCTTGGGACAGCATGCAGCCTTGAGTGGAAAATGGTCTGCTACAATGACAGAAGAGTTGAATTTTGAAGCCTGTGTATCAATAGAAAATTTTCTGCTTTAAGGATGCCATAGTTTAATAGCCTGACTTTCAACAACTGCTGCAAAAAAAGAAATCGCTAGTATTTATGCTGCCTTTAGTTTGTAGAGTTCTTTGTGGCTCACCAAATACCATGAAAATGAAGACTGCAGATTAATGCCTCATAATAGAAATAGGGAACATAAAAATACTGTCACACCAATATAATTACTATCACTTGTTTTTGTATAGGCCTTTTTAGTAAGCATCCTAGGTAATTCTATTGTAGTTAGCACCATTGGAGGGAATGTTCATAATGGAACTGTGCAACAAGAAAGCTGTGGACTTGGAACATGTCCATTCTCTATTTACTGGCTCTGTGACCTTGGTCCAAAAACCTGGTTTCCTTATGTCTCAGTTTCTTCATTTGCAAAATGAGGAGAAAATTCTCTTATCCGAGTTCCTCTGAAAACCTTTCGTGAGCTATGGGGCTCAGGTCAAATTCAGCTAGAGGTTATACTGACCCTAGTCCTAAGCCACAGATGAGTCAACTAAGAAGAAAAAGTAAAATCCACAGGCATCCCAAGAGGTAGAGTTTCTGGATGGTCAACCTATCCAGAAGAAAAGTCTTGGGGACATAATAATATGATCATCAAAGCCTAAATGTCTGGCTCTGTCTGAAATCATGTGTTAAAAAGGAAATGTTAAGAGTGGGACTTTAGGAATTGGCATAAAGTAAGACAAAAGGTTCAGGGAGAACGCACCCACCAGCCCTGCCTGGTCTCCCTAAAACCTCAGCCTGACAAGCTAGCATACTTGGTTTCTGTTTAGTCTGGTCCTGCTCTTTGAGAATGAGACTTGTGCAATGATGAAGGTAAACTGCCTGGTGCACAGTAACCTCTTAAATGGCACTGCAGATAGTGATATCTCAATACAAAGAAATATTCTCATTATAAGGTGGTGTCTATGTTCATAGTCACAGATTGAACCCTACAAATCAAATGAGGCAGAGAAAAGAAGGGCATGTCAGCCATGAAAGAAGAGAGACCAAAGGCTTGGACCATTGAGTCATTATTATCCAATATCCCAGGGACAGTCCAAGGTATAGAACTGTGCCTGTACCTGAAGTTCTCTTTATCTAGTAGACCTAAGCCCCCAGCTTCTCAACATACTCCACTGGGGTCCTGGCAATCATTGCATTCCAACTGGCTTTCAGGAGACTGTAATCACTGTAGAGGCAAAAGAAAGTAGGGCACCCTGGTGGTTACTTTATGGAGCAGATAAGGTCTGAGCTGAACGTTGAAGGTGGACAGGATGAACAAAAAGGGAGTGTTAGTAAAGCCAACGACATGACTAAAGGGAAAACTGAAGGCAACAATAAACCCACATTAATTTAAATCTATTTTCAGGCAAGAAGGGCCAGATTCTGTAGGGGTGAAAGTAGTTCTAGCAGAGGTCAATGAAGGAGTAGCATCTTTCTCTGCCATATTCCTGGAGGTGCAGATGACCTCCAAGAAAAATGTTTGGAGAGATCCATGGGTTTTAGAGGAAAATCCAGGCTGCCTTCTGTTTATTACCTGTTGATTCATCATCTATTCATTCCACACAATTTTTAGTGTCTTCTGTGAGCCAGAATCTGTGTTGAATTTTGAAGACTCACTGCTGAACAATTCATGACTCCCATCATCCAACAACTTACAACAACCCTGCCATTTACAGAGCACAGGGAAATAGACTGAACAAGCTATGTGAACTTAGACAAGTGACTCACCTTCTTGAAGCCACAGATTTCAAAGTTTTAAAGTGACGTAATATTTATAACCACTTCACAAGGTGGTTAAGAGTATTTAATAGGATAATGCTTATAAAGCACTCAACGCACATAATAAGCACTCTATAAATATTAACTATTGTTATTGCTAACCACACCACCAGGCTTGGTCAGGGCAAGAAAAAAGAGAGGGATGGGTTGTTTGCTAAGGCTCAAACCGTGGTTAGCACTCACCTAGCAGGCTTCTCTGAGCAAATGAACATGCCTCTGGCTCCATTCCACAGCTTTCACCTCGCCATGAAGCTTCTACATTTCTCCCTGAGAACTGTACTCTGAGTCCATGGCAGCAACTTGTCATTCTTAGAGTTTAAGCCTACTAGTCCCCTACCGTATGCCTGATATATATGTTCCCACTGTAAACAATCATGCAGGAGAAGAAGAGAAAATGACAGCTCTTGCACTTCTAGTGGAAGGGATGGGGAATCTTCTAACACAGTCATTGTCATTTATAAGAAGTAAGAGGAGCCCTTTGACTGCTCATGCCAGAGTTTCCACTTGGACACAGCAGCTGTGGGCCAGATGGTTGTTTGTGGGCAGATCACGGCTGGGAACCTGAGGACAGCTTGTGATGATGAGGAGGAGCAAAAGCAAAACAAAACTTGCTTTCACTTGGAAAATATTGTCTCAGCCTGCTGAGGGAATTTACCTCATAAGTAAACACAGTCAGCAAGATGGTGATTAACAAGAGACAAGGGACATGAGCCTTTACCCTCTTATCTTCAAAAAAACCTGTGGGCTCCTGCAGCACCCTTATTTCTCATGTGGAGCCAGGGGATGGTTTGGATTTCATCTCAGAGGATTCAAAAACATCACATGATTTAGGATTCAATATCTTTGGGGTATGGGGATTTGGCTTCCTTAGTGGAAAAGTTATTTTGAGAAATTTGGATGTTTTCAAGGATGAAATTTGGGGCCTTACCTTGATGATGAGAGTTTTCTTACTTGAAAATTCCTTAAGGTCAAGGACCACATCTTAGCAACTTTTATAGGGCTGAGACTTAAATTTGTGTTCAATAAAAGGACTGGACAGCTGTACCTCCCAGAAGATCTGAGCATAAATGAACAATGTATAGACATCAGTCCCAGGAATAATATTGATTATTATACAGGGAGCCATAAATAATATCAAAATGCAATTATTTCCCTCGCCACCTTTATAAAAGAGATTTAAAGGATCCATTTACTTTAAAAAACTGTATATCTTGAAAGTAGTAAAATTGTATAAAATGGAAATCATCACATTTCTATATTATTTGTAGTTCTTTATATGATAATCAATATGTTAATATTCATAAGAACATTAAGAAATAATTCTCAGAATACATAAATTTGAAAAACCGTCTCAGTTTTTTGGACAGTTTCTTGCCAAAAATAAATGAAAAAAGAGACAAAAACTCACTGATTTGCGATTTAGACTTGTATTATTTAAGTATACCTATGTTGGAACTGTACAACGTGCAGCATAGTGGATGTGGTGATGTGCTGTCAAATTCCTGTCTTCTCATCTGAGAGCTTTTGGCTGTGTGCCAGTTGCCAGGCGCCAGTTGCTGGGCAGGCCCAAGATGGCTATGATTAGGCCCCCATCAAGATTTCTGGCAGGCTGTTTTTAATTTGTAGCCAAAGTCATGAGCACTCTGATTCATTGTATGTACTCAAAGCCACCAACATTTGCTTCTGAGCATGCGCCCACTTACATAACTCGTTGGCAATGTGCCTTCTTAGTCTGGCCTGCATATATAAAATAGGCCTATGGAAGAATTAGGCATCTACTATTTCAAATGTATTTTGTGTCTTCCTTCATCTGCTGGGATTCCAAATCTGTTTCCCAGGATCTGAGCCTCCTCCCAACACTGGTCCTCATCTGCAGCAAATAATCTTGCCTGAGATCATTCCCTTCCTGGGAGAGCTGAGGTACGATGATTAAGCAAAGTAATAAAAGCCTTTCCATTTCAGTGAGACAACACTGATGGGGTTCCTGGTATCATTTGGACCCTGCTTTGAAGCTCAGTTTCCCCATCCTACTAGTCTTGTGTTCCTTTTCTTCCTTTCAAGAGCATTGACCCAAACAGAACCAATAACAAGCTTCCTGGTTCTTGAACTCCTTCTCTGAGTGTGCTTCCCAAATAACCTGTGATTTTCAACTAAAATATGAGTTTCTTTTTTTCTTATTTGTTGTTTTTACATATACATGATAATAGAGTATATTTTGACATATTATATATACATGGGGTGCAACTCATTACAATTTTGATCCCATTCTTGTGGTTGAAAATGATGTGGACCTACATTGGTTGTATATTCGTATATGAATATAAGAAAATTATGTCCAATTTATTCTACTATCTTTCCTATTCCCATCCTTACTACCTTCCCTTCATTCCCCTTTGTCTAATCCAGTGAATTTCAATATTTTACCCCCATCCTCCCTTGTTATGGATAAGCATCCACATATCAGAGACAACCTTGGACTTTGGGGTTTTGGGGACTGGCTTATATCACTTATCATGATATTCTCCAGTTCCTCAGATTTACTGGCCGATGCCATAATTTCATTCTTCTTTGTGGCTGAGTAATATTCCATTGTGTATATGTACCACATTTTCTTCATCCATTTATCTGTTGAAGGCACATAGGTTGGTTCCATAGCTTGGCTCTTGTGAATCAAGTTGCTATGAGCATTGATTTGACTGCATCACTATAATATGCTGATTTTAAGTCCTTTGGGTATATATGAGGAGTGGGATGACTTGGTCAAGTAGTGGTTCCATTCCAAGTTTTCTGAGGAATCTTCATACTGCTTTCCAGAGTGGTTGCACCAATTTGCAGTCCTACCAGCAATGTAAGACTGAACCTTTTACCCAACATCCTCACCAACATTTATTGTTATTTGTATTCTTTATTGTTGCCATTCTGGCTGGAGATGGAATCTCAGTGTGGTTGTAATTTGCATTTCTCTAATTGCTAGAGATGTTGAACATTTTTAATATATTTTAGACCATTTGTATTTCTTCTTCTATGAAGTGTCTGTTCAGTTTCTTTGCCCATTTATTGATTTGGTTATTTAGGTCCTATTTATTTGTTTATTTTGGTGTTAAGTTTTTTGAATTCATATATCCTGGAGATTAATGCTCTATCTAAGGTGGTAAAGATTTTCTCCTATACTATAGGCTCTCTGTTCAAGTTCTTGATTGTTTCCTTTGCTATGAAGAAGCTTTTTAGTTTGATGCCATCCAATTTACTTATTCCTGATTTCCTTCTTGCAGTTCAGCAATCTTATGGAGGAAGTCTGTTCCTGAGCCTATCTGATGGAGAGTTGAGCCTACCTTTTCTTCTAGTATGTGTAGGGTCTCCAAGGGCAGGGATTATTGTCTATCTTATTCACAGATACTAATATACCCCCAGTTCCTGGAATAATATCTGCCAAATAATATGTGTTTAATAAACATTTGATGATGAAATGAGATTTCATGTACCTGAGCACAGTATCCAGGAACAAACATAAGAAACATGACAGTAAGGTAAAAGTTCTTAAATGAGATAAAAAGATTTATATTATGAACCAGCTAACCTAAAGAAGCAAAATTGTGGGAATAGCTTATGATCCAGCCAACCACTTAATTCATTCCTTCAACACTTATTTA
Source organism: Marmota marmota marmota (assembly GCF_001458135.2). NCBI lineage: Eukaryota > Metazoa > Chordata > Mammalia > Rodentia > Sciuridae > Marmota > Marmota marmota. The sequence continues at coordinate 498,633 of NW_025999931.1, read as the reverse complement.
GGGTATCAGGGTATGTGCCAGATGCTAAGTTAAGGAAAATGAACATATAATCAGAGCTTTCTCTCAAGTGACTCACTATTTTTTTGTGAAGAGACAAATAAACTGGTGAGTTAATAATCTTTAAAACTGGGAAAATAAAAAATTTCATGAGGGCTGAATTAAGATCTATGAAACAGTGAAAACATCATCAGCCCAATAGAAGTCTCTCACTGTTAATTAATAAATAAAATTATAATGGAAAAATAGCATTATCCCAGTGAGAAAGCACTTCCCCCAAGGAAGATTAGCAAATACAAAGTCCAGAGATGAGAGGGTCTGTCACCTCCATGGACCTGCAGGACATGCAATTTTTTGTCTCCAATGGAGATGGAGAAATGAATGGAAGAAAGACTAGAGAAGAGAGGTGGTGGGGTAGGTGGGGAGTCCATAATGAAAGTCAACTCCTGCAAACAGTGCCAGCTCCACCAGATCACAAACTTAGATCAAATATGAAATAGGTTACAAATATCAAATTGATCTGACTTGGAGTATCTGTAACTAAATCACTTGAATGTCCAGATGACTGAAGGGAACATGAAAATTCCTCTCCCATAGAATTATTTTCTCTCTGAAGACCATCTTGAGAAAAGCAAAAGCAACATGGTATCTGGAATATTTGATTTTGCACATTTTTATATGACTATGGAATAAGATTGGACTCAAAATGTGCTGGGAATTCTTACTTAATGCCACATATTCTAAGGATACAAACACAGTGGACTCAAACAAACAAAAAAAAATCACTGACTACCATGGAGGAAACATAATTGACCTCCTTCTTTCTTGAAGATGTTTCAATGGCATATCAATTTTCTTTCCTCCTTGCAAAAAGTAAGATATAAACACAGACAAACACACACACACACACACACACACTTGAAGCTGTCCTTTTTGGGGGGTATTTGAGATTGAACCCAGGCGTTCTAAGCCAGATCCTCAGCACTTTATATATTTATTTTTGGACAGGGTCTCTCTTTGTTGTTGAGTCTGGCCTTGAACTTTCAATATGCCTGCCTCAGCCTCCCAAGTCAAAGGGACTACAGGCACACACTACCATACCCAGCCCAAATTCCCTCTTGGATGCTCTGAAATGCTTGTATTTCCAGTTAATAGGGATCTAGCCTAATCACAATTAAATACAATATTGTCTATGGCTGACTTTAACTTTACAATAAACCTGTGACAAATATAAATGACTGAACCAGTGTCTGCCAGTATGCTAGCTAAAGACATAACAGAAATACTGATACTATTAACAGCCCTTTCTGTGAACTATTGATATATTTTATCATAGTCCCTAAATACACAACAGAGAACAAATCATCATCTTGAAAAAACACAGTAGTTGGGCAAAAATAGCTATGTGGGGTTTTCCAGATAAAGAATATAGTCCCTTTGCAAGCAGAATTCAAAGAGGGGGTTTGCATAATTAATCAATTATCTTGTGAGCTGTACATTAAACTTAAGATGGAAAAGTCCAACATTCTCTCCCTTTGCTCCCAAGACAGGTCATGCCCTTCTTCATTTGGCCTTGCACAATCTTCCAGTTCCCTTAATGAGGACCACTTCAAGCAGAGTGATATAGAATCCCTGTCACGATGTGTGAGATCATACTGGAGTAGGACCAGGAAAGACATAAACAAGCTGGCTTCCAAGCAGCAACATAAACCTCACATACTCTTGGCAATGTGTGGTTGTGAACTGAGCCCTTCCATGTTTGGCTAGCATGTGGCAAGAATCCATGCCTTCTTATGGAAAAGGAAAGCCAGTGCTACCAGGTTTGCTTTCAAACATGCCTGGGACTCAGAGAAGATCCCATGTATGACACAATCTTTTTAGCAGTAAAACACTTGGAGAAATGTCAAGACGGAGTCTGTTTCCAGCTTCAACTTCATCTGAAGGCTGTAGTTAAAGACTGAGTTGAGAAGGATTTGCTGTAGAAGGCATAAGATTTGCTGATACCAGCCAAAATCAGTTTCCCTCTTTTCTCCCTTTCAAACTTTTCTACATTCCTTTTGTTCTACTCTCTCTTCATTTCCTTGTCTCCTCTCCTTTCTTTCCTCTTGCTTTCTTCTTTTCCCTTTCTTTCTCTCTTCTTTGTTCAATAACTTTTCCCACCCTCCCTTCCTTCTCTCCCTAACCCCTCTTTATTTTCCTTTATGTACTTCTCCACTTCTTTCTTGATATTTGGAAAATTTAATTGTTGATAAGAAGAAATTAAAGCAACCAACAGAAACTGTTTTGTTTAATTATAATTATACTAGATCCATATTATCTAAAAAAAATACTGTAATTTTAGGACAATCAGAAGATAATTATAAGGGGCAGGGATTGAGCTCAAAGGTAGAGCACTTACTAGGTCCTGGGTTTCATCCCCAGAAGTACAAAAGAAGAAAAAGAATGAAAACATATATTCTTTACTCTTTGTAAGGCAAAATAAGTTAGGTATGACATTGAAACATGAGCACAAGAGAAAACAGTTGTGAATGTTTTCCTTAACACAGTTAGTAACTTTTCTTTCCCTCTTCTTCCACTATTTCCCACTATTTTCTCTTATTCTCACATTTTACTCACTTAATATTTTTTCAAGATGTGTATATAGGGGACTACCACCCCATGCTATAGATTAGGGAAATAAAAACTTTAGGGATTATTCAGCTCAAGGGTGGCATAAATTAGTGGCTTTAATCATCTCTTTATATAACAATAGGGTTAACAAACACTTACCCCCACAAGGCAGTTACACAATTATATCAACATCTGAGACAATCATCAGTCTGTCATTTGGACAAAAATAACAGTGGAATAATTCTAAAATAACCCCATTGTGATATATGGTTGCACATTTATGAAGTCACTTAACAGATGTTTGTAGATTGATTATTATGTGTGCTGGCATTACAGATACAACACTGGATAAAACTAATCCAGTTTTTATTTTGTGGATTACAATTTTAAATTAGGATTTTTTTATTTGACAAACATTACATCATATTGACTTAAAATATGGTTCTTGTAATCAGGGAGATCTGAAGTGCAATTCTGACTTAGATTCTTAATGGTTTTGTGACTTCAATTATTAATATTGCCAAAACTGATGTTTTAAATTCACAAAATAGAAATAGCTACCACATTGAGAATAGTTACACTTAGGAAAGTTATGTGCTGATCATGATGCCTAACACTGTAGACCCTTCATATTTAAAAAAAAATATATGGAAAAAAATGTATTGGGGAGATGGTTGCAAAATTTGGTATATTTGCTAAAAATAATTGATTTGTACACTTAAAGTGTTTGAGTTTTATAGCATTTAAAGTTTTACCTCATTAAAGACTTTTTCTAAAATTTGCCCTTTTTAGAAAAATTAGATCTTGAAAAGAGATATAGGTTATAATGACATAGAAACCCAGGGTGAAAAAAGTTACTTCTCAAATATAAATGACCAACAAATATATAATAAAAATCATTCAACAGCCTCAGAAATTAGGAAAATGAAAATCAAAATTGCATTGTGATTTCACACTCCAGTTAGAATTTCAATCATCAAGAATATAAATTAGTACAAATATAGAAATGTAAAGTTGTGCTGCAATTGTGTACAATGAATCAAAATGCATTCTGCTGTCATATATACTTAATTAAAATAAATTAATTAATTTTAAAAAGTATAAATAATAGGAAATACTGGCAAGAATGTGATGAAAAGGCATACTCATACATAGTTGGGGGTACTTCATACAACCACTTTGAAAAATTATATGACAATTTCCCAGAAGACTGGGAATGGAACCACCACATAATCCAACTTTTCCACTCCTCAGTATTTACCCCAGAATGCTAAAATCAACATATTATAAACATACATGCATAACAATATTTATAGCTTTGAAATTCATTATAGCCAAGTTATAGAACCAGACAAGGTGTCCAGAAAAAGAGGAATGGATCAAGAAAATGTGGTGTATGTATGCACAATGGTGTTTTACTTAGCCATAGAGAAGAACTAGATTATGTTATTTGTGCATAAATGGATGGGACTGGATAACATCCTGCTAAGTAAAATAAGACTCAAAAAGTCATAAATCAAATGTTTCTCTCATATGCAGAAGCTATACAGAAATAAGAAATTTGAAAAAAAAAGGAAATGCCATTAAATAGAAGAGATAACAGTGGAGTAGAGAAAGGGAATTAAGGAGTAGGGAGGAGAGATGTGAAAGGGGAGGAACTACAGAATGAAATTGAGCAAGTTATTTATGTTCATATATACCACAATTAATTCCAGTTTTACATATATCTATAATATAACAATTAAAACTAAAAAATAAATAAATAAATATAAAGAAGACCAACAGAGTAGAAGAAGGAGATTGGAGAGAGGGATGTTGTAGGGCAAAGGGAGGTAATGAGGATTGAAATGCATAATTAAGTTTTAGGCATGTAACATGAACCCCACTACCATGTATAACTATAATGCACTAATAAAAACATTTTTTAAAAAAGGATGCTTCTCCTAATGGGAAAAAGACAGGGAAAGAAAGGCAGGTGTGAGAGGTGTCAAGAGATTCTTAAGAAAGGATAAGCAAACATGCAGATGTGAGAGAAGGCATTCTTACTCAAACATAAGAATCAAGATTTTGGTGTGGGGTCTTCATTATTGTAATAAAGAATTCAGATATGACCCATGAAATAGTAAAGAAATCTAAGTGCTTTGCAGTTAAAGATGAAAATATTTGCAGCTATCCTTTATTGATGCTGATGAGAAGGCTATAGCTAAATTTCAACAAGGATAGTAATGACCTGGCTAGGATAGGGATTAGCAAGGATGGATAAGATGTAAGCAACCCTAGGAAAAGGGGAAGGTAGTGGATGGAATGACTTTGGATGTTACATTTGAGGTACATTGAATTTGAATTACCGAGAACACGTTTATATGATAAAATATGAGTCCAAAATTTTGGAACCATTCATATAAAAAATGGACAGCTCAAAGAAAGTTCTGAGCTACAAAATAGACCTTAAGTTTACATTCAAGTCTAACCCCTTAACCTCCTTGCCTGAGACTCTTGTTTGATCTACTTTAGAGCTGCTCATGTGAGAATCAGTCTTTTTCTGGAGTGATGTCTGAAGCTTTCATCAAGTTTTCAAAAAAGTCTGTGACCCAAAAAGGTTAAAAACCACTGGTCTCAGCAATGTCAGTGGAATTAAAGAAATCAGGGGTTTGTTTAACCTCTTCATTCTTGCATCCAAACATCTGGCTTTAAAAAATCGTAGAAAAACTGTTTGGTCCTATTGTTGGCGTTTGATATCATTTTCCAACTCCATTTTTACATTTCAGATTCAGTCTCATTGTTTAGGTTCCAGATAATTTGGGCCATGGCTATTGTGGTTTCTTTCCAGAGTTAAAGATATTTTTTAAATGCTCTACTGGTTTATGTTTAATTATGAAGAATTATCCTCAAAAGCATTTCTAATCTGGAATATTTATGTTCAATGCATGGACACAGCTAAGACCAGTTTTTATGGAGGCAAAATATTCTTTAATATCCAGAATGTCATATGAAGTGAATAGATTGAAAGTTTTTTAAAAAAATTTCACCCAGACAGTTATTGGTCTATGTTACTAGCATAGGTATATAATACAAATTAGCTGAGAAAATTTAAAAAATATTTTGTTTTGCCAAGAAAGGAATCCAAATATACAATACAGCTCAGATGCTTTCATTGACATGGCTCATTTTTCTTTATTTCTCAGTCTTGCTTTCTTCTGGAAATGATATAAAAACCTAAAAAAAAGTTATGTGTAAAAGTATTTTAATTAGGTTGAGTGGTACAAAGCATGGATCCATGAGAGAAACACAGATGTTGGGGAAGAGAAACACACCCAGTTTTATTGCTTTGTTAGCAACTGCTTCATTCTGTACTTGGAAACTCTAGAATTAGGGCCAACTGGAAGAACTCAACCTCCCAATTATTGGGTAAAAGGAGAGGGTGTCTGTCTTCTTCTTGTACAAGTGCATGCCTCCGCCACCTGGAGAGACAATAAAATTTGCAGGCGGTATAGCAATACCAGACTTCAGACTATACTACAGAGCAATAGTAACAAAAACAACTTGGTACTGGTACCAAAACGGGCGGGTGGACCAATGGTACAGAATAGAGGACACAGAAACCAATCCACAAAATTACAACTATGTTATATTTGATAAAGGGGCTAAAAGCATGCAATGGAAGAAGGATAGCATCTTCAACAAATGGTGCTGGGGAAACTGGAAATCCATATGCAACAAAATGAAACTGAATCCCTTTCTTATGCCATGCACAAAAGTTAACTCAAAATGGATCAATGAGCTTGATATCAAATCAGAGACATGGCATCTGATAGAAGAAAAAGTTGGCTACGATCTACATACTGTGGGGTCGGGCTCCAAATTCCTCAATAGGACACCCATAGCACAAGAGTTAATAACTAGAATCAACAAATGGGACTTACTCAAACTAAAAAGTTTTTTCTCAGCAAAAGAAACAATAAGAGAGGTAAATAGGGAGCCTACATCCTGGGAACAAATCTTTACTCCTCACACTTCAGATAGAGCCCTAATATCCAGAGTATACAAAGAACTCAAAAAATTAGACAGTAAAATAACAAACAACCCAATCAACAAATGGGTCAAGGACCTGAACAGACACTTCTCAGAGGAGGACATACAATTAATCAACAAGTACATGGAAAAATGATCACCATCTCTAGCAGTCAGAGAATTGCAAATCAAAACCACCCTAAGATACCATCTCACTCCAGTAAGATTGGCAGCCATTATGAAGTCAAACAACAACAAGTGCTGGCGAGGATGTGGGGAAAAGGGTACACTTGTACATTGCTGGTGGGACTGCAAATTGGTGCAGCCAATTTGGAAAGCAGTATGGAGATTTCTTGGAAAGCTGGGAATGGAGCCACCATTTGACCCAGCTATTCCCCTTCTCGGTCTATTCCCTAAAGACCTAAAAAGAGCATGCTACAGGGACACTGCTACATCGATGTTCATAGCAGCACAATTCACAATAGCAAGACTGTGGAACCAACCTAGATGCCCTTCAATAGACGAATGGATAAAAAAAATGTGGCATTTATACACAATGGAGTATTACTCTGCATTAAAAAATGACAAAATCATAGAATTTACAGGGAAATGGATGGCATTAGAGCAGATTATGCTAAGTGAAGCTAGCCAATCCCTAAAAAACAAATGCCAAATGTCTTCTTTGATATAAGGAGAGTAACTAAGAACAGAGTAGGGACGAAGAGCATGAGAAGAAGATTAACATTAAACAGGGATGAGAGGTGGGAGGGAAAGGGAGAGAGAAGGGAAATTGCATGGAAATGGAAGGAGACCCTCATGGTTATACAAAATTACATACAAGAGGAAGTGAGGGGAAAGGGAAAAAACAAGGGGGAGAAATTAATTACAGTAGATGGGGTAGAGATAGAAGATGGGAGGGGAGGGGAGGGGGGATAGTAGAGGATAGAAAAGGCACAAGAATATAACAGACACAATATGTAAATCAGTGTATGTGTAACCAATGTGATTCTGCAATCTGTATACGGGGTAAAAATGGGAGTTCATAACCCACTTGAATCAAAGTGCGAAATATGATATGTCAAGAACTATGTAATGTTTTGAACAACCAACAATAAAAATTTTAAAAAAAGAAAAAAAGAGTCAAAGAATCAAGAAATATTTAAGTTGCTGCTCTACCTTTTCCTGAGAGCTGGAAGGAGTGCTCAGGAGACAATGATCTCAGGATAGAATCCTCCCAGACCATGAGGACTAAGGGCTGTGTTTATCATAGGATCTCAGAGGCAGCACAGTTGGGATAAAAGAAGCCAAAGTGATAGAGTCACAGGACCAAACATCAAGTCTTAGTAGGGGAGAAAGGGATGGTTTTAGGAGGATAAGTAGCCAAATATTCTGCTGTATGAAGAGGAGCCAGATGGAAACAGGTATCAGAAATGGTTTAAGGAAAGTGGATCAGAACAAAGATGCTAAACGGCCAAAGTATATGCTCTGGCTTTCCTTATTACTGTGTTTGAGGATCAGAAATGGTAAAATAGCACATGCAGAACCCAAATACAGATGTTGCTCAGCTTATAATAGTTACAGCCAAAAAACCCATTGTAAATGGAAAATATTTAAAAAAAAATCTAAAATGCATCTAATACACCTAACCCACAGAACATCATAGCTTAGCTATACAGTACACTCTGAAGTATTGGTTTTTCCTTTCATGATTGTTTGGGGACTGTCTATAAAGGAAAGCTTTTGTGCTTAAATACTTTATAGCATGCCAAATATTATTTCTTTAGTCCATGCTTAAACTCTTCTGGAAGACAGTATGTTTCATCTTTGTGAAACTCCAGACTAGAAAGACATCCTTTTTTTAATTGATTAAAAAATGACAGTGGAATGCATTACAATTCTTATTACACATATACAGCACAATTTTCATATATCTGATTGTATATAAGGTATGTTAACACCAATTCGTGTCTTCATACATGAACTTTGGATAATGATGGAAAGACATCCCTTTTATTAAACGAAAATCTACCTTCTGATAGGTCATTGTAGGAAGACCAGTCTTCTGTCTCCTGGAAAATTTGGGAGTCCCCGGTTCTTTCCACGACCTCAGGAGCCCATGACACAGCTTCCATTAGAAAGCAGTGATGGTGATAGAAATCTGTCAGATGATTTTCAGACATTAAATACATTTGTTACTCTATTTATTCAAATACTTCAGAGTACCACCAGGTAGTATGATGGAATGTTGGGTTTGAGACTCCAAATCACAAAGTTTGGATTTTAAGTAACTATTTAGGCTCATTTATCATGTGATATGCTTATTTTCTTGGAATCATTTTAGGACTGAATATTTCCAAGCAGGGGATGATTGCAAATATTTGTCCCGATGTGGCAATATGTTCCCCATATATCTCATCCAAAAGAGAGCACTGAGTCTTATGTGATAAATACCCATATTTGGACTTGGTTAACATAATGCAGTTTGGGGATTTTGTGATTTACACATAGAGATGAGTGCAGCATAGTCAAGAGGCCTGCCATCTCTATGGTCTAACACTTTTTTTTTTACTTCAAACTTAGTTCTATTCTATGAAGACACAAACAGTAAGATGAATCCTGTTACTACAAGGTAGACATTTGGAATTGTGTAGACAGTCATCATGCAGCTATAAGCACTTTCTTCCTTGAGTAGATGGCTCCAAAGCATTGAAAGAGTCCTTAGGTAGCAAGCTTTACAAGACACTCGCTACTGTGGACTACCTTTCCAGAATCCATGCCCTAATCCCCAATGTGTATTATGTGGAGAAGGGCTATTTAAAAAAATAATTACATTTAGGTAGATTCCTGAATATGGAGCTCTTACAGTGAGATCGGTGCCCTTATAATAAGGTAAAGTGACCAGAACAAGCTATCTGTGTGCAAGCATTTAGGAAAGGCCATTTGAATACACAGCAAGAAAGAACTCTCATTAAAATCCCAAGTATGTTAACACCATTATCTTCTGCTTTCAGCCTCCAGAATTCCATGAAATAAATCTTTGTTATTTAAGTCACCTACTGTACAATATGTATTATATAGTAGCTTGAGCTGACCAAGACACCAATTTGTCCCTTTCTTCTGAATGTACCATTGTTCTTATTTTCCTGAAATACACTGCAGAAGTGGAATATATATTATAGGTCTAGATAAATTGCATTTTATCTCATCAAATCAGGGCATACATCACCCTATATTTTTGAGATTATGATTTTGCTTATATGACTTCTACTCATATTGCTCTCTACCAAAATAATCCTCCTTTCTTGCCTTAGGACTCTCATTTTCAAGACTACCTTTCCAGAACTCTAATTAATAATCCACTGGTGAATAGTTACTCAATTCTGACTACATATTGAGTCTAATAGAAGATACCAAGAAAATAGGGTGCTGTCTCACCTGAGGGTGCTTGCCTAATTTAGCCTAAAACATAAGGCAAAAGTAAACAATTATACCCCAAGCAGTTGTTTCCAAACCCAGGGAAGCTAAGGCAGCTCACAGAGGGGCAGGATCTAAATGTGCTCAGATGATCAAGGATAATTCTAAGAAGAGCATAATACTTGGCAGTATTAATTGCTAGCTAAAGAGAATCAAGAATTCACTGCACAAATATTTATTTTTACACCTATTACATGGCAGGAATGAAAAGGAAAATTATTTTAATTAGGTCTTGGAAAATGTTGTAATGTAAGCTACTTTCCAAAAGCATTGAGGATTCCCCAAGTGTTCACATGCTTTGCTAAATCAGCCTTCTAGAAAGCAGACAAAAATGCCAAAATCAGTTAACACTTCCTTTTTAGTTGTCCACAGAGAAGAAAATAGATATTTGAGAACTGTGCATCCACATCTGTCCCCAATTATGGTTGATTTTCACTTTGCTAAGATGCAGTTAGTGTAGATACCCTTGTTAGCTTTTGTAATGGAGTCACTGGCATCAGGCCTGAAAGAAAATGCAAGACTACTGGTCACTCACAGGATGGTGATTACACAGGGCTCACCATGAAAGAGCCCACCCATTCTAGGAATCTGTGCATGGTCTTGCCTCATTGCCACCCTCAGAGGCCAGAAACACAAGTCCAAATACACCAAAAGCCCACTGGGGATGTGTTAGAATGCAACCGATCTGTGACTTCAGAAAATAGTTGGTGCTGAGAATGGAAAATTGTTTATTTTGCATTTAATCCTATGTGCATGCTTGGCATTTAGAAGATATCAATAGAATAGACTGACTTCTTCTAGCATGATGTTGAGATAATTCTCATCTACAAGCAGATTTATTGAGAATGTGTTCTGTAACTGATCGGCAATGCCTGTCTTTAGCACAGAAGGAATAAGTTGTCCTAAAAGGAGTGCTGCATGTTTAAAATCTAGGTCAATGCCCTCCACACACAAATGGAAAAACTGGGGCCAGAGGAGCAAGGCCTCACCCAGGGTCTCATAGCTGGAACTACCTGTCACCAACTTGAAGATCCATAGATCTTTTTCTTGCTACATATATTTTAATTTAATGTCAACCTTTGCTTAAGCCTATTATAAATATACTTAGACTCTAAATTAGGAGATCCAGTTTGAATTTTGTTCTGCCTTTGCTAACTGAGAAAATGCTAGAACTACAATAATAAATCCTCAACCCTAGAAAAGATGGTGCAGATGGCCACATCAAATGCATTTCTTTTATAAATGAGAAAACTGGTCCAGAGAGATTTCAAGGAAGTAGTAAAAATTCTAGAATTAGAATATGTCTCCAAAGTTCCATTCCCTGGTATTTTCTCAGAGCATCTTCCCTAATTTGTAAAATCAATTATTAAATAAGCATTTGTTAAGTACCAATGTGACGGACATTGTGCTGGAGTCAGGGGTGACATAAAGCCAGTAGTTTAGTGGAGGAACTGATCATGCAAACAAACAATTTTCTTAGTTTTATGAAAGCCAGAAAAGGTTTGCATGAAGTGCCACATAGTGACAGTAGAAGGGCCACTCATTCCTTGAGTCTTCATGGCCTTTGCAGATGAGGTGTTTTAGTGGGTCTTAAAATATGAATAGAAGCTTCACAGAAATACAGAGCAAGTCAAGGCATTCCCGATAAATAGTTCGACATGAATACAAGCACAGAAGTATGAAAGGCACGAGGTGATGTAGCAACTGCAAGTCCTTTGGAAACTAAAGAGAAGTGGACAAGGACATGAGCAAAAATCATCTTGTGCAATGCACTAAAGGTTCAGATTTACCTTGGAAGGAAGGGAAGAGTTACGACCATATAGGAAGGAGAGTAGCAGGACCAGCTCACAGCTTTGCAAAGATCATGATGAGAATGTGAATTGAAGAATCAAATATGTAGGAGTCCAGCTTGGAAACAAATGCCAAGGGTTGGTTTGAAAGAAAATGGGTCTGGGTTAAGCTGGTATCCCCTGCAGGAGAGCATGAGGAGGTGAGGAAGAAGACATGGCCAAGGTAGAATCAGCGACATTTGATTTACAATAGAGATAAGGGTTGAGAGAAGAAACACCAAGAAATAAAAAATAAAACATTGCTTACTCTAGAGGTAGAAATTAACTGGAGGGGAGGGATATAAGGTGAAAAAATGGTGGAATGAGATGGACATCATTACTGTATATACATGTATGATGGTGTGACTTTGAATTGTTCACAACCAGAGAAATGAAAAGTTTTGCTCCATTTCTGTACAATGAGTCAAAATGTACTCTGCTGTCATATATAACTAATTAAAACAAATTAAAAAAGTAGAAACTATTATTTTTTGTAAAAGAAACTACTCAGATAAGAAAAAGATGTAAAGCTCCTTATATGAGCAAATTATACTATTTTGGTTTATCCTTGGTTCAAGGAATTGGGTTAAACACATTATGGATGACATTGAACCATGGAAAATAGCAAAGCAGAGCATATGATTTTAAATATATCCATTCCACTCCCCAATCAGTCATCAATAGCCTTATGTATTAGGCATTGCAAAGTGGGAAGGACATGGGATGAATGGACCTCACTCCCTGTGAAATAAGCAAAACTTTATTACTTGTGTTTCCTTAAACTCATCCAACTCTGGGAAGAGGCAACCCTCTGAGGATTTCTTTTTAAAGAATGGAAGGGTCCTTTAAAGAGACCTACCCTAGGAGGCAGACGATGTTTAAATGTGTGAATATCGTTTTGCTCAATTGCCAAATTGAGCATTTTGGTAATTAGCAAAACATCTGTAACAGGATTAGTGTGTCAGAAACAGCTGCTGCTTCCTTGATAGGAGAATGGAGTGGGGAATTTGGACATGGACTTCACTTTAGCCCAGCTGTTTCCCATTTGAAGAAAGGATAAAGGGTAGACACTGAGTCAGTGGGAAAGCAATCAAGACAAAAGTAAAAAAGAACATGATTTCAAATCACACTGGCCATCAGTTGATTCAAGTGCATACCATTGGCATGTGGTGAGTGAAGCATCCCTGCTCTCCAAAGTCCTCCAGCTAGGCTTTTTTACCAAAAAAATGTCCCAGTAAAAATATTTATATGAAACATAGCACAAAGGCAGTATTAAGAGCACCACTGACCTCTTAGAGTATGACTATATCTCTCCACAGCAACAAGAGCTTGGAAAACCTCCTTCTCCCCATGAGTGATGCAAGGCTCTTGGTTACACTGGCTGATGTGAGCACTTCCTCCTGGCTATGCACCTTCACAGGCGAGGAGGAGCTTGATGGAAGTATCAGTGGATTAGCGGACTCCTCCATGAAAGCTACAGTTCTTGCTAGGAAAGGCTGGGCAAGTTCCTGCAAGATTCAAGCTGTCACCCTGGAAAAGGAGCCTAGCTGAATTCCATCATTCATTCAAGCAATCAATCCACATGTTTACTGAGCACACACTACACACAAGGTGGTAGGCTAAATGCAAGGATCACGTGAAAGGAGAGCCCTTAAAGTTCTCACAATCCAAGGATGGTAAAATACATGACAATAATTGCTCAAGTAATTATGTAAATTGCAGGTGTCACACAATTGAGAAAGGCAACTGACCAATGAATTCAGTCATTTCACTGTTTTTATAGACTCACCTGATAATGGTATTTATCCTTAAGACAGGCCAATCATTTATGGCATTCAGTATTCAGTAAAGATGAACTGTGGAGTGCCCATTCCTTTACCTTAGACCTTCTAGCTCTGGTCCCACTGCAACTGTTTTCTGCATTTCCTTCTTGGAATACCTAAGTGACTTCTGGCTCATTAGTTCCCACTCTGCACCCTTTTGTTCTATTGATCAGAATTCTATTTCTCCATCATCAGTACTCAATGAGACACCCTTCCAAGAGAAAATCAGGTGAGTGGGACTTCATTTAATGAGGTCAGAGCTGAACTCAAGAGTAGGCCTTTAGGGACGGGGCTGAGCAAATCCTTTAGCCAAATTATAAGGAAGGCAAGTCTTGTCTTTGATGGTTGTGAACCTCCTCAGTTGGGCACGTTTTCTTACACTTCACTCCTTGGCTTAGTTCACTATCTTCCTCATCTCTACCTTTCAAAATCATACCTGTTCTTTGACTTAGTTGCCACCTTCCCTGCTTTCCCCTGATAGTAAGCTCCTTTAAATGTCTTTATTACTTTATACTTCTCTTGGGTCATCAGAGCCTGTCTTATTTTGCTGATATTTTATTCTACTTTCAACTGAAATGGAATCACGTCTATTCATCTCTCTATTCTATGCAACCAGCAGTACAGACCTTTGTATGTAGAAGGTGCTTAATTACAATACTCTAAAATAGATTATCAAGTTAAGTGGGATGGGGTTATTTCTGAATCTTGACACTATCTTTTACAAGCAAACAATTCACCTGTCTCTGAGTCTCCATTTATTCATCTCACCCAAAAACTAGAGTAACAACAGTTGTTTTTATAGAACTGTGAAGACAAAAAATACTATACATATGGAAACACTAAACTGGAATCCAGTTTATGGGGGGGTACTCATTAAAAACTGACTATCTTTCCTTCTATCAATGTGTTTTTAGTAAATTAAAATAGAATGAATTTTAAAATGGTAATATTGAAAGGTATTGACCAGACACATTTTCCCACATTCTGCTTTGGTTGTTATCATATAGTTCTATTGTTTAGAGCAAGTGTCTGAATCTGTTACACAGCTGATGGGCCAAATCTGGCCCAACACTTCTGTATTGGACTGTATTCTCTAGGGAACACAATCAGCAGGATGGATATATATATATATATATATATATATATATATATAGAGAGAGAGAGAGAGAGAGAGAGAGAAAGGAATTATTAGATTGGCTTAGACAACCAGAAGCTGAATAGTCCACAATGATTGTCTACAGGCTGGAGGAACCACTAGTTGTGCAGTCCAAGATGATGAAACCTCAGAACAAGGGGGATCCATAATGCTACCCATCAAAGGCTTCTGGAAATGCCCTGGAGAATGACTGGCAGAGTCCACTTTGGAAGAGTGAAAGAGGGAGTGTCTGATGTCCTCAGGAAATAGCAGCATCAATCAGCATCAATCAAGAACCCCTTCAAGAAGAATAGAGCTTGCATTGGCTAATGCTTCCTTGCTCTTCCAACTTTTATTCCATCCAAGCCTCCCACCTATTGGGCCGTGCTGCCACACTTAGGGAGGATCCCTACTTCAGTTTGCTATTCCACATACCCATCATTCCTAGACATACTCCCACTGACACACCTTAAAGCTTTTTAATCTTAGGCATATCTTAATACAATCAAGTTGACAATTCAAATTAACCATTACAGCTTTTTTCGGTAAAGTTTTATTAGAGAATACACCATGCCCCTTCATTTACACATTTACAAAGGTTTCTTTCGCATCACACTTGCAGAGTTTACTAGTGGCAACAGAGATTATATGGCCATGACCAGTAAAGTCTAACATACTTAAACCTTTACAGAAAATATTTTCTTCCTACTCCATGATTTCCAGGTACATTAGAACTCTTTTCTCATAAAACCACTATGAATCTTCAAGCACATCCCCTCCAACAGATAACATACCAGGCCACTTTCACTGTTCCATATTTTCATAGATAAAACACTAGATGAGTGAGAATTGAAGGAAGAGTCTATGGCAGTGGCAAAGGTAGAAGGGAAGGTCTAAGCTAAAGTGTCTGGTTAAGAAAGTAGAAAAAGTAAGTTTTATTTTGTGAGTGAAAAGTTGATAATCAGCCACAGAAGCAATGGCTGGTGAACCTGAGGAAGAGGAATCTGATCATGGTAATAATAATACTAGTTACCTATCTTCCCCAGTGTTCCCCAAAGGATAGACTAGTCAAAAGCATAGGTATCAACTCCCAGAAGATGGAAGTGACAGAAAAGGGGATAGAAGAACAATTTTATTAGAATCCCTGTAACAAAGAGTACTGAGTGCTTAAACTCATGGGGCATCTTCAGAGACTAGCCTGAAACTGTTCTCTAAAACTGTCAGGGAGCAAAAAGAAAGGCTCCTATTACTGATAGTGTTCTGCACAGGACATGAGCTCCTCCTCATCCCAGAATTATTTCTCTCCAACTAGAGGAAGTCAGAACCACAGGTGCAGGAGCAATATCTATAGACAAACTCTGGTGAAAGGAGTGGGCTGGCTGGTGCTCATAAGTCTCATCTTCAGCCTGTTTTGCTGGCCTGAACAAATTAACCAAGGGACAAGTGTGGGAACCTCAAGGTCTGGAGAGTCCCAGGAGTATGAGAGCAACATTGGGACAGGAAGCAAAAAAAGAAGAGAGAAAAGGCACTACCAGATTGTGACTGCCAGTGACACAAGGGACCAGGAAAATTATCACAATGCACTTGGTTGTCCTAAAAAGAGAGAACCCAAAAGACATGGCCCCCACCATGGAGGGCTGCCATGTGGGTCAAAAGAGAGTAAACTTTTCCTGTGTAGCCTGTAGAATAGTTCACACCAGGCAATCATACTAGAAAGCAGGCAATCACATAGACCAGAAACTCACAGAATATGGGGAGGCAGTTTAATTGGATCTGACATACCATGGTTTATTGAGCACCTACTATATACACTATGAATCTTCTCACCATGAGGTTAAAACAATAATCTCTACTTCATATATAAGTAAACCCAGACCCAGAATGACTAAGTAACTTGACCAGATATCTTCACAAATTTGGGGCATTTGGAAAAAAAAAGATTTAATCCATCCTAGGTGGTCCTGAGGAACTGAACTTAAATCAATAGGAAGAACTTACTGAAAATCAGAGAGTACGAACTTTCTATAAGTCTGAGTTAGTTCCTCCATGATGCTGTGAACTATCATACAAGAGAGTGAGGTGCCCATAAATCACATACTGAGAACACAGTGTGTATTGTGGGAGGAAAGAGGCACTCTTTGGTCTGGTCAAAGTTGAATTACATGAAGGAAAAAAATCTTCTAGGGTTTCTCTCAATGAAGAAAAATTTGATACCAACATGTTTATACTATTTCTGTTGTGGTTTTAATGTCAATGCCAAAGAAAAGTAAAGGTTATGTTGCTTTAAAGTAACATAACCAGTATTTGTATCTTAATACATTCCAAGCACTTGAGAAAGAGCTTTATACATATCACATGATCTTCCTTAAAACTATGAGTTAATTATTATCATTATCCCTAATTTACAGAGGGCAATGGAGACTGTCAGACATAAAGCACAGAAATTCCCCCCTCCCCAAGTCCCCAGCTAGTAAACGTTGGTAGTGTGTCGCGACCCCTCGCCGGCAAGGGAAAACACCACACAGGATTCTTCTTTCAGCAGTTTATTCAGGCCTTGAGTCATGTATCATCTTCTAGCGCCCGCCCCCGACACACCCAAGCACAGCTTAATAAAGCTTCCTGCATCCCAATCCTAAGCCGCCACGTGGATCTCTCTCATAGGGTGATAAGGGATTGCGCGCCAACTCTCCATAAAAGGAGTTGTTTATCACAGGCCACAGTGGAAGCCGGCACCATCTTCTAATGGCGGCCACGGTCTATAAGAATGGCTTACCACAGTTCCCCCTTCTATTTTATATAACAATGCAGGCGAAAGTAGAGGTCATATCCCACTGTGCAGAAGTGGCTGCAATGTATGGTTCAGTCCCAAGGAGGCGCCTTCCCCAGACCTGATCCCATATCAGCCGACGCCTTTTTTCGTAGGGCGGGGCGTGGACGTCAAACCTGCATGCAATAGGACATGCTTTCCTTGAGGTCCGTTGAGGGATCAC
>NW_025999931.1:397186-480291 GCF_001458135.2 Marmota marmota marmota | reverse complement strand
CCCATAATGTCTCCAAAGATATAATGAAAGTGAAAGTACAAAAATCCCCGCTCTCTCCTTTTCTACGGAGGAGCGTCCCACTACTTACTTGCGGATTCCCACTTACCTGGGAACTTACTGGTGCACCACCCTGACTGCTGAAAGTTCTGGATCCTGGGTTCGAGGAATATGTTCCCCGTGCGGGGCACCAACTGTCGCGACCCCTCGCCGGCAAGGGAAAACACGACACAGGATTCTTCTTTCAGCAGTTTATTCAGGCCTTGAGTCATGTATCATCTTCTAGCGCCCGCCCCCGACACACCCAAGCACAGCTTAATAAAGCTTCCCACATTCCAATCCTAAGCCGCCACGTGGATCTCTCTCATAGGGTGATAAGGGTTTGCGTGCCAACTCTCCATAAAAGGAGTTGTTTATCACAGGCCACAGTGGAAGCCGGTGCCATCTTCTAATGGCGGCCACGGTCTATAAGAATGGCTTACCACAGTAGTGGACTTCTGGGTGCTAAAGCCAATTCCCCTGCCTAGTTTGCTTGGCTGCCTCCATTATTTTATATTTGCTTGTCATAAACTTGAAACTTTGTGAGACTGAGCTCCTGGGGCAGAATAGCCACATGTAAAGAGACTAGATGGGGTGACTGGGATTGTGGCTCAGTGGAAGAGCTCATTTAGCACATGTGAGGCATTAGGTTTGATCCTAATCACCCATAAAATAAATAAATAAAATAAAGGTATTATGTCTAAGTACAACTAAAAGAAATATTTTTTAAAAAGATGCTACATGGGTCCTTCTGGAAGACAAAACTATACTTTAAACAGTATTAACATTTTTTTTCTGTCCAAATACACCCAAAACCCTTTCCTTATGAATCTCTTATTTTTCCATTGCACTTAAACACCTCCCAGACTGTTTGCTGACATTTAAAATGTTTGGAAAAGCATTTTTGCAGGTTTCTCCCAATGAAAAGTCAAGCAAACCATTAGAAGACAGATCTGTGCCCACCCCCTCCCTGGGAAGAAAATGATACTGGGGAGAAGGAAGCAACTGAAATAGGATAAAAAATAGTTCTGGGAGCAAGCTTTAGCACAAGAAGGGGCTAATGACTGGTAATAATTTTAGGTGACTCAGGCAGAGTTAAGTCTGCAGGAAATAAAAATAAAAAAGAAAGGGACTTCAGCTTCTGAGGGGTCTGGCACGAAGAAGCTGCAGACAAGGTAGCCCCAAACTGCATCTCTGGAGGATCACAGCTGCAGAGAGCCACGGGGTGATGGTGAAAAGCTACCACCACAATTGCTTCCAACCTCTGCTGGAGACAGCAAACATTTGTTAGTGGTCTGCAAGGACTCACAGCAAAAATCTTTAAATGCTTAAACCTTATTTTGATTTTGAAAGGACACATCTTGCTACAATTTACTTGAGTTTTTTTTTCCACCAAAACTAAAATGTTTTACATGAGTTATAATCTAACACTCTCCTCAGTTTGGGGTCAAGAGTGTAAGTTCTGGAGTCAGAGTGATGGGGTTTTAATATTGGCTACAATGCTACTTCAGAGGTGGGAGCTTTGGATAAGTAATTTTCCCTCCCTGTGCATCAGTGTTCTCTCAGGAAGCAGGGCTCTTAGACAGTTATACACAGGTTCAATGAAATAATGTATGCCAAGTGTTTTAGTTTCCAGCACTTGGTAATCCTGAAACAAAAATTAGCAAATACAATTATTTTAATCCCTTTCTTGTAAATAAAAGAGAAGGTTATTTTTCTAAGTGAAAATCCAAGAATAGACCACTTATCAAACTGCTGAGAACCAGTGTTTAAAATGTAGCTATGCTAGTAAGTTGCAGAAAAGGTTAGTTAACCACTACATCTTCGACTGCCCCTTCCAACTAGTCATTTTAAGACACTCCATCGTCTCCTATTGTTTCAGATTCTATTCTAAGTCCAACAAACCTGCCCTGTCTAGGGGGATACAGCTGCATATTTTCTCCATCCTTCACTCAATTTGCACCCTTACTCTGCCTTACACAATGGAGCACCCTTCCTCAGTTTGTAACTTTGCCCCCCCAATTTTTTTTCAGAAGGTTCTCATTCTCAAGACCCTGACTAGCTAATAGGACTGTCAGAGGATTAAATGAGATGATAGATAAAGTTCTGAGACTAGCTTCTGGCACATAGTAAGACTATTACACAGAAATGCCTAAATAGTATGTTAATATTCCTCTCCTCCTCTTGACAAAATAAATTCCCTATTTCTCTATGTCCTCATGGACCTTCTACTCTGTTACATCTTTAGGGTATTCTGTTCATGCAGGATATATCCATTTTAAACCTCTCCAAATCTTGAGCCACAAAGGAATGAGTGACTAATGGTGAGCACCTGGAATCAGGCCAGTATCACCTCATCCTGAAGGCAAGTTCAATATCCCATCATATACCCCTATCATAGCCCCTATCTTTATACACTGAATGTCTTTTTATAAGTTATATCTCATCTCTCCCATCAGATTGTGTGCTCCTTGAGGGCAAACACTAATCTTTTTTCCCCCATAACCTTGCCTGGCATAGAGTAGGTATAAAACATGCATTTACATTTTTAGATAGAAGAGCCACTTGGGTCTTAGTTGAAATGACAGAGCAAAGACAGCTACATTCCTGGGCACTGGAACCATATCCCTAAGTCCCTTTTGGAGACATCATGCATGTGTGCATAAATTAGGCTACTGAGCCTACTTTACTTGAAAAATCTGAACTCAAGAGATGCCATACACCCTACTGAGAAACTGCTTTGCCTTGAACTTGGTAACATTCTAGCTTTCTTACCTGGAACCACTGAACAGAAAATCCAAATGATCCATAAAGGAAGAAGGCTGCAGTCTCCAGCTCATCCTCAATTAGACCGCTTATGTGATGGTCCACTTGTGACCTCACTGGCAGCCCCTCATGACTGGTTGCCTAGAATATCAAGCAGTGCCCTAATGTTTGTATAGGACATTGTCTATACTTTTGTTTCTGGCATTAAATATTTTGCTTTTTGATTTTTAGTAGAAACCAGACATCGTGTCATGGATGTGTCATTGAAAGCAACGCCAGACTTCTGTTCTCCCTGGGAAGAATTCAATGGCTAGTGAAAAGACATGGACTAGTTCACCCTGGAATTCAACTCCAGCACGCACAGGCCAGGAAATCACCAGATAGAAGGACCCAATATGTAAAATCAACTTTACTCAGAAAGCATGGGGCAGCTTCTGAATAAAACTTCTAGGAAGCATCAGTTTTCCAGCACTGTTGCATTATTTGGACAAACAGAGATTTGCCGAATATGTGCCAATGGCTGTGTTGTGTTAGAATCACAGAAGAGAAATATGGGTTCATACACATACACATATAGATGGTGTGTTCAAGGGACAAATTCAGGAATGGTTCAATCTTCCAGAACTGATCAAATAATAATAGAGTCATGAGGCATGAATTTGGGGATAACACAAATACCATAGCATATAGTCTGGCATGGTACCCATTTAGAGAACCTCTAATTACAAATGTCAAAAATATAGCAAAACAAACTCTCTCTTGACTTGTTAGGATAATGTGTTAAGCATGGGGTAGAATTAGTGGGAATAAACTGGGGACATTATTATAAGAACCATTTTATGAAAACATCTTGAAGTATAAGCCGAAATCAGGGCACGTTTTGACTCATTTCATGGTATATAGTCCATAGGTCAAATAAAATTGCTGAGATATAAACAAATGATTTATATCTTAGGATATTATCTTTAGAGCCTAAAGACTATAGTTCTGGGGAAGATAGAGGTAAACCACAACAAGAGATCTGGTAAACCACAACAGTGATATGGATAGGTCAAAGAGAATCTAATGGGTAATATTTGAGACTTGGGCTTTATCCAGTGACTTAGAAGGAGACACTAGCAGAATTAAAGTGATGAATTAATGGATTGGAGAGGGCAAAGCTGGTGATTAGGAAGCACTTAAACCAATAATTTGGAGAGAAATGACAAGGAACTGAAGAAGGAAAATTGCATTAGGGATGGAATTCAAGAGATACTAAGCTGGTAGATTTGACAAGACCATATTGGATGTGAGAGAAGTAGAAAACAGAGAAGTTAAGGAGAACCTCAAGTTCTACCAATCATGCCTTTGAATTAGCTTCCAATTCCAGAAAGCTCTTGGTAAGTTGAAAAGTAAGCTATTGTGTTTCATGAGATGAGTGATAAATTGTAGAAGAAGAGAAGATGTGGCAAATTTAAAGTTGCCATAAATCCACTTCACTGAATGTATTTAACCTAGCAACAGGTTAAGCTTAAAGCCATTTCAAGGGTAGTTTAACTAGAATAAAATATTTTGAATAATATTTTCACTGCATAAAGAGAACAATCATTTCATTATCTCTGTAGTAAGATCGGTGCTTGTTCTGTTTATATCAAGGAAAGAAACTCCTGCAATATAAATCCATTCTTAATTATACTTTATGTTTTTACCTTGGGGACAACAGATTGTATTAAATTAATTCCTGATTTTCAACATTCTCATCTAGTGAGTCCAGGTGTGATCTACTTATTTATTTACATGGTTAAGTAGATGCTTTAAATAGTCTACAATCCCAAAGCTAAAAATTGATATAACCTACATCTATAAATTATTCCCACCCCAAGCCATTCCTTGCCTCCCTCAAATAAGATAACTATCATCTTGAATTTTGTATTCATAATTTCATTTTGTGTTTTTGACACTGAAATTATATTGTACATATACATTTCTTATTAAACATTTTTTGTTCCATCTCCAGTTAGGATGTAGAAAGTTTTAAGTTGTTTTCATGCTAAGGATGAGGAAAATTCTAGATTATCTACAAAATTCTGAATTGTTCATAACCCCTGAAAAAGCCAAAGATGCAAGCTGATCAAACTAGCTGAATTCCAAAGAGTAGATGGTGAATCTCAGAAGTGATCCAGATTTCACATTTGACAGATCCTAAGAGAAAGACAGAGCAATAATAAAAGTGGACAAAAGGAAACAACTACAACTTTTAAAAGCTTAACAGTCAAGTGAGGACTAGCATAACAATCTAGAATATTTGGGAGCCCCAGAAACAAGGGTGAATAATCCATGGACCCCAATTAGTAGGTAGTGAGAAACATGAAGATAGGGTGAGAGATTGTAGAGGACCACCTTCAGGAATACAGGCATGCGGAAGGTGATGCGGGAGCACAGGAAGGAAGATGTACTCTCTTTCTTGGAACTTTTTCTTCCATGAAGTAGTTGCCTTAGTAAGAAAAGACTCCTAGCCTCAAAGTAAAATTTGTTGCTTTGAAGCTATTGATTTAGTTAAAGTTCATTGAGAAGAAGAAGATAATACTTCTTCAGAGATCAAAGATCTGTTGTTTCTAACGAAAGGCCAAAATAATCTTCTGTTCTTGGAGAGACCTCTGCACTGACACAAAGCAGAGGTCAGCTGTAACTGAAAACCATTAGGACAATTTATTTGTAAATATTTATTGATATATGTACACAATATATATATATATATATATATATATATATATATATATATATATATAGAAATGTATAATTGCAAAATATTTTAGACATGACAAGTAACATTGTTTGATGTTCAAATGTAAAAAGGAACTACATTTCTGGAATAATCACCTATGGTCATAATGAATTCTTTTTCTCACTAAAATTTATTTGCTGATGTTTATTTAAAGATTTTTGCATCAGTGTTCAGGAGAAATGTTGGCACGTAGACTTCTTTTCACACAGTGTCTTTGTCTAACTTTTGCATAAATAGGCTGGCATCACAGAAGAAATTGGATGGTAGTTTCTCCTCTTCCATTATCTGTATGAATGTGTATAGAGTTGATGCAATTTCTTCCTTAAATGTTTGGGAAACCTGGCCAACTGCCCCTGAAATTCTCTTTGTGGGGAGCCATTTACACTTATTTTAGAAATAGAAATAAATGCCTTCAGGTTATTTACTTATTCTTAAAGGAGTTTAGGCAGTTGGTTAGATAAAATAGATGAATTTCTCTTTCAAGAAATTCATCTATTTTATCTAAGCTATAAATTTTATTGACAATATTTTCTTAATGTTCTTTATAGGACCTATAAAGAGTATCCTTCTTTCATTCTTAACTCAAAGTAATATCTTTTCTTTTGTCCCTTGATCAGCCCACTGATCAATTAACTTATTAATCTTTAAAAACATTACTATTGCATTTTATCGATTTTTTTTCTCTGCAGCATTTCTGGTTCTTTCTTTACTTGATACAAACCGTTGCCTGGCATTTTTTTAGTACTTGAATGGATGCTTTAAATTTCTTCTAGGATACATGGCTTCTGTATTTTTTTAACTTTTTATTTTTTTAACTTATGTCTACTATATTTTTTCCTAATATCAATATCCTCAAGTGTTGTTTAATTAGTTTCCAGCAGTTTAATTATGATGTACCTAGGTGTGTGTGTGTGTGTATGCACGCATGTGGGCACACATGTCCTAAAGATAATATAATGGATGGAGAGAAATAAATGCTTTCCCCCTGAGGATCAGAAGAAGGCTGATTGACTATCCTATTCTCATCACTTCAATTAAATTTGGACAAGCGGTCACAGCCAGTGCAAAAACAGGGCAGTGAGCAGCAGATGATATAGGAAGATAAGTAATTCTTTATTTGCAGATGAGATGATCAGATACATAGAAAATCACCTTCAAATGACCAGAAAATTAAATGCTATAGCTCTAAGTGAGTTTACCTAGGTGACTAGGTTGCTAGAACACCAATTATAAAATTCAATTCTATGTCGGCAGACTAACAACAAAAAATTGAAATTTTTGTTTTCAGCCACAAAAGAAACATGGGAATATTTGGAGACAGATTTAACAAAATATCATATTTATATATTAAAAACAGGAAGAATTCATACTTGAAATGCAATTTTACGTTGAGCAACGTGGACAGAGATATCATTATAGAGGTAGAAAGGACAGGAGAATAACAGGTTTGGGAAGTACAAACAATAATTCAGATATAGGCACTGTACAGTCAACATCAAAATAAACTATGGCCTTTTGGGACCATCTAGACAATCTATTTTTGTATGACTTGGGAGCTAAGAATGATTTTTTTCATTCATATATGGTTAATAATAATAATAAATTATTTAAAGTTGTATAAATGCAAATTCATATTTAATTCAAAATTCATATAAATTCATATTGTGTCTGTAAGTAAAGTTTACTAGAACACAATAGCAGTTATCATTTACATACTGTCTGTAGCTGATTTTACACTACAGTGACAAGCTGGAGCAAATGTGACAGAAACATCTATGTACCACTAATCTGCTCACACTACTACTTGGGAACTATAAATCCCAGGAATATAGTTACTATTCATCTTGTCATGCAGTGACATTTTATTAAATTTTAATTACCAGTGTGTATGAATCATATCAATAATAGCAAAGAGAACAATGGACTTTAAGTGTCATGTTGCTAAGGCACAGTGGAGGGTAAATAATTTTGTTGCAAAATTAGGTAGCAATACCAGTTGTGTGTGGTTTCACAAAACAAGGGCCAGATTGGAAGGTACCTGGATTGAGGGTAGCAGGTTGCTCAGTTCCTGCCACCCCTTTTCCCACACAGAACTCAGTGATTTATTGTTCCCCCAACCCTCAGGGGTTTGGCATTTGACACACCCCCAAGCATGCAGACTAAAAACATGCAGAGTAAATATACATCTGGAATAAAACACATTCTACCCAAACCTGAAAGGTGAGAGGGTCTAGACCCACTGCTGCCCCAGCATTTGCTATGCCCCTGGGTGTTCAGACTAAAAATCTCTGAAGATAATGTATGGTTGGGG
Organism: Marmota marmota marmota; assembly: GCF_001458135.2. Classification (NCBI taxonomy): domain Eukaryota; kingdom Metazoa; phylum Chordata; class Mammalia; order Rodentia; family Sciuridae; genus Marmota; species Marmota marmota. Next base: position 472,414 of record NW_025999931.1, on the reverse strand, counting down.
CAGCCAAAATTCTGCCTTTACCAATTGAGTGAAAAATACCTGGAGCAGCCTGAATTCTGCTCCAATAATTTGGGAGAGTTGCAACAATAACCCACTACCCACTCCCCATTCCTGGCAGATTCTAACCTTAAACCCAGAGAGACTAGATCAGGATAGCCTGTGATCACCCACCCTTGCTGGAATTTCCAAGCATCATGGCTAGAAGGGACAGGTTTTAACTCATTTCATTGTTGTTGATTCCATCTTTAACTTTTCTTCTCTTTTTATTGTCACTTTTAATGTTATTTCTTTTTTAATATTTTAATTTGATTTTTCTTCTCATTTTTCTTTTTTATTTAATTACTATTTTTATTTTTTTCCTCTTCATTCTCCTTTCTTAACAATTTTTATTTTTGCTTATTGTTATTTTTCTTTCCCTTTTTTTGTTTTCCTTCTGACTGGGGATCAAGCCCAGGGAACTACACACACTTGGGCAGGTGCTCTGTTTCTAGATTACACTCTAAGATCAGCTGATTAGAATTAAGTCCAAGTTCAGAAACAGCTCAATCCCACTCAAATCCTGGTGGACACCTGTACTTAAAGAAAAGAGGGGGACATAAACTTGCAGCAGTTGACCTGTAAAAAGCAGGCATAACTAGTTGGAGGCAAAAGTTCAGCCCCTGAGCAAATAACCCCCAGAATAGCTGCACAGAGAAAAAAACACGATTGTTGCTAACACAACATCTATATGTGTCTTTGACATCTATTATATCCATACCCAATCTGATTATATAGAGTGCTGAGACTGAAGGTGACAATACCAGTCCCTCCCCATGAAGCACCTAAATGTGCGCCAGTCTCTAAACAGCGGTCAAGAGACTTTCAACATGACTGGAACAACTGGTACTATAAGGGCTTTCCAGTATCAGAGCTACTATTAATAGCACCTGTGGAAATACCCAGCTTTCGTTTGGAGCCATAACTCCCATGATTAAAAAAAAAAAAAAAAAAACATAAGGTGCATCCACACTCTGCTGCATGCACTCTAGCTGCCTGCAATTGTCCCCACCCTTACAGAACTTGCAGAGATATTGGGTCTTCATGATTCCAAAATGTTACACTGTGCCCAAACCTATAAATCATAACCAAAGAAGCTATATCAAGATTACACTCTAGAGTCCAGTTGGAATTAACTCAACAAACCATAACTTCCAGTCACCTTGGCAGAAGAAAACCACAGACTGAAAAGGACATCACATAAAAGTGGGAGAGATATTCATCCATCAATACAGAAGCACAAGAAATATAAAAAAAATGAAACAAGTTAATGTTACCTCCTGGAGTTACTAACTCCAGAGTAACAGATCAAAAAATACAAATAAAAAGTTGGATGAATTAGCAAAGACAATGTAAAGTGTTAATCAGCAATTCAGTAATGATACAAAGATTTGAAAAAGAACCAAATAAAAGCCTTAAAAATGAAAAGCTCAATGAGAGGGAAAAAAATCAGTTGAAAGCCTCAACCATAGACTAGATCTAGCAGAAGAAGGAATAGCAGACTTAGAAGTCAATTCTGCCATAATATTACAGGCATACAAAAAGAAAAACATAAAAAAGGAGGAAGAGAACATACCAGATCTCTGGAACACCACGAAAGATCGAACTTCCTCATCACTGACGTACTAGAAGGAGAAGAGCTACATGCCTAGGGCATAAAATACCCACTCAATGAAATAATAACAGAAATTTTCCAAAATCTTGGGGACAACATGGATATCCAGATATAGAAAGACTTAGAAACCTAAATGGATATGACTAGCAAAAAATATTTCTTTAACAGTACAGTTAAATTGCCAAAAGTACAGAACAACAAAGAATATTAAAATATGCAAGGGGGACAAGTCAAGTCTTAGGCAAACCCATTAGAATAACAGATTTCTGACAAGAAACTCTAAAGACGAAGAGGGTATGAGATGATGTGTTCCAAGTTCTGAAAAAAAATTACTGTCAACCAAGACTACTATACATAGGAAGGTCATTTTTTTTTCAGAATCAATAGAGAAATGAAAACCTTCCAAGATCATCATAAAATAAGGGAATTCATGACCAATAGACCAACATGACAAAAGATTCTTAAGGGAATTTTACATCCAGAAGAAGAAGAATGATAAACTCTATCATTAGAATCTGTGAAATAATAAATCCTGTTAGAAGTATAGACCCACTAATGAGAAATGATAAAGAGTCAAACATTACCAATATAGTAAAGCACCAGTCAAGAATGAATAAAAGATGAAAAATAGACATAGAATATCTAGAAACCCAGAAGAAAATTAACAAAATGACAGATAAAAGCATATGCCTTCCAATAATATCTGAATGTAAATGGTCTAAATTCTCCAGTTAAAAGACATAAATGTGATAAATGCAATAAAAAACAAGAAACAACAATGATGTGGGTCAAAACCCAACAAGAACTCATCTCATCTATAAATACATACTCAGGCCAAAAGGAGAAAGATTTTATACACACACACACACACACACACACACACACACACACTCATTCCAAGCAAATGAAATCAGAAGACCATCAGGAGTATCTATATTTATATCTCCCAAATTGGATTTCAAGACAAAATCAATTAGAAGAAACAAAGTTGACTATATATTGATGCAGTGAGCAATATGTCAAAAAACTATGAAAATCATGAATATATATGCACAGATCATCATAGCACCCTATTTTATAAAACCAACAGTACTAGACATAAAGGGAAAGATAAGTCTCAATACAGTAATAGTGAGTGAGTTCAGTATCTCACTTTTAACAGCAGACAGATCATCCAGACAAAAAATTCAGCAAAAACACATCAGATTTCAACTATACTATAGATATAATGTACTTAATAGAATTATACAGAATGTTCCATAAAAACAATGGCAGAATTCACATTCTTTATATCAGCACAAGGATTTTTTTTTCATAATCGACCACATATTAGGCCACAAAAAAAGACCTAACAGTTTTTTCTAAACTGAAATATTTATTGCATCTTAATGGATCATAATGGATCCAATCAATAGCAAGAGAAACTGAAGAAGTTATATAAACATATGAAGATGGAAGACCATGTTTTTGAGCAAACTGTGACTCATTGAAAAAATCCGGGGTAAATGTTAAAATTTCTAGAATAAACAAAAGTGAAAACACAGCATAGAACGAGTGCATACATTCAAAGAAAGAGAGAAAATGAGAGCTTTCAAATAAACAATGTAATGAATGATGCATCTCAAGGTCTTTAGAAAAGTAGACTGAATCAAACCCCAAATCAATACAAGTAAAAAATTAAAAAGATCAGAGCAGAAATGAATAGAATTTAGACTAATAGAACAATACAAGTATCAATGCAACTATCTTCAAAAAGATTAAAAAGCGATAAATCTTAATCTAAGCTAGCCAAAAGACAGAAAAGAATCAAATATATAATATTAGAGATAAAAAGCACCATTACAACATATACCATTGAAATTAAAAGGAATATATTGAAAAATTTTTTGCTAATAAATTGGAAAATAGAAGAAATGGACAAATTTCAGGACATATATGACTTACTAAAATTGAACTCAGAGGCTATAAAAATCCTAAATAGATCAATAACAAGTAATGAAGTTGAGGCAATAACCAAAAGTCACACAACAAGGTAAAGCCCAAGATCTGATAGATTCACTCCTGAATTTTATCAGACTTTTAAAGAATTAAAACCAATGCTCCTCAGACTTCTATAAAAAAGAAAGGGAAGGGAGTCTTCCAAACTCATTCTATAAGTCTGGCATTACCCTACTCCCCAAACTGATAAAACACACACACACATACACACACACACACACACACACACACACTCACTCACTCACAGTATACCAATATCTCTATGAATATATAAAAAAACCTAACCAAAATACTTGTAAGTCAAATTCAACAGCAATTAAAACTAATCATATACCATGTCCAAATTGATTTTATTCTAGGGATACTAGTGTGGTTTCACATTTGCAAATTAATAAACAATGCAGCACATAAACAAAGTCAAGGATAAAATCACATGGTCTTCTTAATACTTTCAGAAACAAACCTTTGATAAAATTCAACACCTCTTCATGATAAAAGATCTGAAAAAACTGAGCATAGTAGTATCATACCTGAACACAATAAAGGCTACATATGACAAACTCATAGCCAATTCATAATGAATGAGGAAAACTGAAAGCATTTCCTCTAAGATCAGAAACAAGACAAGGGTGTTCACTCGCATTACTCTTATTCAATAAAATACTAGGAATTCTAGCCAGAACAATCAGAAAAAATAAAGAAAGAAGAGGCATACAAATAAGAAAAAAAGAGGTCAAATTATCCCTATTTGAAGTTGGTATGATTCTATGCATAGAAAATCCTAAATCCTACCAAAAACTTTTGGAACTGATAAAAAATTCAATAAATAAAGTAATATGATACAAAATAAATATAAAAATATGTTGCTTTCTTATACACCAATAATGAACTTGCTGAGAAAGAAATCAGAAAGCAACTCCTTTCCAAATAACAACAAACAAAAATATAAGATAACCTAGGAATAAACCTAAGGATGTAAAATACCACTACAATGAATATTATAAAATACTGAAAAAAATATAAGACATTAGAAAGTATAAAGTCTTCCTACTTTTATGGACTAGGAGAATTGATAATTAAAATTACCATATTACCAAAGGCAATCTATATATTCAACGTAACCCCCATCAAAATAACAAAGACATTTTTTACAGAACTAGACAAAACAATCCTAAAATTTATATAGAAGCACAAAAGATCCCAGATAGCTAAAGCAATTCTGGGCTTTAAGAACAATACTAGAGGCATCACAATACCTAATTTTAAAACACACTACAGAGTCATAGTAACTAATAAAGCATGATATTGGCATACTCATCTGCAGACCAATGGAACAGAATGGAAGACCCAGAATTAAATCCACACATCTTCAGCAAATGGAGGATAAACGAAGATGCCAAAAACATATATTGGATAAAGGGCAGACTTTGAAAATGGTGCTGGAAAACTGGATATTCTTATGTAGAAGATTGAAACTAGACACCTTGTCTCACTCATTTCAAAAATAAGTTCACACTGGATCAAAAACCTTAATGTATTCTCAGTGTCTTTGGAGTCTGAGGCAGAAAGATCACAAGTTTGAGGCCAGCCTCAGCAACTTAGCAAGGCCCTAAGCAACTTAGCAAGACCCTGTCTCAAAATAAAAAATAATATAAATGGTCAACAAATATATGAAAAAATGCTCAAATCTCTAGCAACTAGAGAAATGAACATTAAACTACACTGAGATTTCATCTCACTTCAGTCAGAATGGCAATTACCAAAATACAAGTAACAATAAATGTTGGCAAAGATGTGAGGAATAAGGTACACTCATACACTGCTGATGGGACTGCAAATTAGTGCAACACTATGGAAAGCAGTATGGACAATTTCTCAGAAAGCTTGGAATGGAATCGATTTTTGACCAAGTTATCTCTCTCCTTGGTTTAGACCCAAAGGATTTAAATCAGCCATACTATAATGATGCAGCCACATCAATGTTTGTAGCAGTTTTATTCACAATACCTAAATTATGGAACCAACCTAGGTGCCCTTCAACAGATAAATGGATAAAGAAAATGTGGTATGACCCCTCAGATAGAAATACATGTTGAGTTACATCTCAACAAAATACCATACAAATAAAACATTAAAATGAAAAAAAATGTGGTACTTATACTCAATGGGATATTACTTCAGTTATTATTCATTCAGAAGGATGGAATTATGGTATTTGCCAGTAAATTGATGGAGCTGGAGACTATCATGCTAAGTAAAATAATCCAGTCCCCCAAACCCAAGGACAAACGTTCTCTCTGATATGTGGATGATAACTCACAATAGATTGTTGGGGGGGGCAGGAGGGGAGGTTCCAGATTGGACAGGGAAGAAAGGGGTTTCAGGATGGTGGGACAAGAATGGGAAAGACAGTAGAATGAATCAGACATAACTTTTCTATGTTCATATATGAATATATGACCAGTGTAACCACATCATTTACATACACAAAAATGGGAAATTATACTCCAGGTATATATGATATGACAAAATACATTCTACTGTCATGCATAACCAAAAAGAATAAATACAAATAATTTTAAAAATTAAAAAATAAAAAGAACTGGTAATATAGCTCAGTGGTTAAGCATTCCTGGATTCAATTCCTGGTACAAAACAACAACAACAACAAAAACAACAACTTAATGTAAGACCTGAAACTTTAAAAATACTAGAAGCTAGAAGAAAACATAGTGGAAATAGTAGAAAGACTTCAAGATACTGGCCCCAGGAAAAAATTTACTGAATAGGAATCAAATAATTCAAGAATCAAAAGCAAGAACTGACAAAAAGAATTACATCAAGTTTAAAAGCTTTCAGATAGCAAACAATCAGCAGAATGAAGAAACTACCTACAAAAATGGGAGAAAGTCTTTGCCAGCTATTCATCTGGCAGAGAATCAAGGTCTGGAATATACAAAGAACTCAAAACTTTCACCACAAAATCAAATAATCTATTTAATAAATGGTCAAATGATCTGATTAAAGATTTCTCAAAGTCTGTTTCCCAAAAGAGAAAGTATAAATGGTCAATACATGAAAAAAAATGTTCAATACATTTAGCCATTAGGAAAATGCAAATCAAAACTGCATTGAGATCCCATCTCACCCCAGTTAAAATGGCTAGTATCCAAAAAACAAAAATATAGCAAATGTTGGCAAGGTTGTAAAGAAAAAGGAACACTCAGACGCTGTTGTTGGTAATGTAAATCCATATAGCCACTATGGAAAACAGTATGGAAAAGCTACTCCCCCCTGGCAAAAAAAGCTAAACTAAAAATAGAACTACTATATGATCCACATACCAATCCTGGTTATGTATTTGAAGGAAATTAAGTCAGCATACAAAGACGTATGTGTATGTCCATGTTTATTGTGGCACTATCAGTATTAGCTAAAATATGAAATCAGCATGGATGCTCATCAAGAGATTAGAGGATAAAGAAAATATAGTATGACATGTACAATGGAGCATTATCCAGCTGTAAAGAGGAATAAAATTCTGCCACTCTGGAGCTGGAAGACATCATATTAAGAAACATAAGCCATATCTATTTTTTTCTTGTGTTATTATTATAAATACTAATGCATATTGATTGTACAAATTAACGAGTTGCACTGTCATTTCCAAACACCATACAAGCTTTGATCCTGCTCACCCTCATTAAGACTAAAATCTACAAAAGGAGGTAAATCAGGAAATGTTGATGTCACAAAAGTCAAGCAAACTCTCAAAATGAAACAAGGGACTATATTGAATGGTCAACAGCCTCAGCTACTAGCTGGAAACTAAGGCAAGACACAATTTCCTTGACCTGAATTTATCATGCCTAACATTGATATCTTAATGAGATAATTTCTACTTCAAAAGATTCATTATTAAGATGCAATAATGTAAATAAAAAGGCTGTGATTACTATACAAGTTACAGCAGTTGTTAGTACAGAGGTTCTTCTAACCTGGGCCAAACCTTCTTATAGAGTTAGAATTGTCCCATAACATACCTCCATCATTGCCTCCAATTTACCACATCAGGTTTTAGCAAACTGGTTTAGATGTGGGTAACCTCAGTCTAATTGGAATGCAATGAGTCCCACTCTGAAGTGTTTCAGAAACAAGACCTACTCAATGATACGAATCTCTCTTTCAGTACAGTAGGAGTAATGTATTAAATCCTTATGATCTTTCTGGAATAAATAGTCAAATCAAGCAGGCAGCTCATGAGCCACCACAAAGCTATAGACAGAGTAAAGAATGATTTGAAATTCTGGTAAACAGTGCCCTGAACTTCAGGAAATCATAAAAGCAGCTGAATGCAAGCTGGGTCTGAAGCCCTCTGGCTTTTAGGCATAATCAACAGTGAAGGTAAAAATACACAAATATAAATGTGTCTCTACCTAACTCTGGACCTTTCACCTCATACATTTTTATTAAAAGACATTTGCAAAAGTACAAAGGTTGGTTATATTATCCTTTTTTCATAATGATGTATTAGAATTGTTCTATCGAAAACATATTTTGGCTCAGGAATTCTCACTTGCAAAATGTGCACCATTTTAAGACCCAATAAAAAGGGGGGAGGGAATAATATTTCAGAGTAAATATTCTTGAACAGATGGAACCCTGTATTCCCAACATGTTGGAAAGGAGGAGAAAGTACTTATTTCAGTATTTTCTATGGAGCAGAAAGGTAATGGAACTGAGATAATGACACACTGGAGAACTAGAAAAATGCATATACTTTGGACAGAAACAAACCTGGGTACAAATCCAGCTTTTCACTCTTTGGCTCTGTATCCTTTTAGTGAATTTGCAATCTCACTAAGACTCAGTTTCATTTCCAGTAATTTGAAGGTAATAGTATTTACCTTTCATAATTGGTATGTGGACCAAATAGGCTTAATCAGATAAAGCATACAAGTGACTGAACCATGATTGGAGTTTGGGACTGAATCAAGTGGATGATGACGTTGTTGGTGACATAACAAGAAGACATGAGAGGAAATGCAGTTTAAAAAAAAGGAAATTGATGCCAATGCTTAAAAATTGTTGAGCAATAATTGCGCTCAAGGAATAATTTAAGAAAATCAAAAGTGTTTATGAGTCAGTAGTTTCTCTAAATTGTAATAAGTCTATTTAATTTCATATTGAAACATTCTTTTTATCAAAATTCAGATTAATAATTCTGAAAATAAGAAAATTTATCTATGAAACATTTAGGACAAATATAATTTAAACATAAAGAATGTAACCAGCATTACTGAAAGCTTACCATGTGATAAAATGCAATGTTTAATGTTTTAAATACATTTTCTTTTGGGTTAACTCCTATAAGTTATATGAATTAATGGCTTTTAATGTAACATTTCCATGTAGACATAGATTGTATCCACTCTCCCTTATTCTATCCTCTTGCACATTTGTTTTCTTATTAATCCTCTCAAGAATCTTTCTGTAACTACTTCTCCATTAGTATCTCTACAATGTGGAATCAGGGACCCTAAGCAGGTTTTAAAAACAAATCTATTGGATTCCTGAGACTGTGAAATTTCTGCCTTTGTTTTACTGAAAAGCAGATTATCAATGAGATATTAAGCTCCATACTTTTACCAAAATAATATTACTAAAAGGGCAAATGTGAAATGGAAGCATATGGAAACTGCTTTCTAATCCCAATCCCTCCTTAAATAAAGTTTAGCATTCACAAAGGGTATTGTATGCATTATTTATCTCATCTTTAAAGCACATGTTTGGCATTATTGTAATTTCCAGTTTGTCTGTAATGTTTAGAATGGTGCCTGGCACATAGAAGTTGTTCAATAAATCTTACCTATGTGATGAACACATAGATTAATAAGTGAATTCCTTTGTAGCAAATTGCCTAGAGTCTTTGTTAAGAGAGATGTAAGGCTAAGGTAGAATACATGGTGTGATAGAGTTATGATCTATGCCACAACCGTGATACAGCCTATGTCATATTATTGTCATACTTAGGTGTAAATCCTGGTGGATAAACTAATGTAGCTTTAAATCACCTGGCTTAATACTATAGACAGGTGTTTTAGTTAGCTTTTCTTGTTGCTGCAATCCAAAGACCTGACAAGAATGATTAGAGGAGGAAAAGTTTATTTGAGGGCTCACAATTTCATAGGTCTCAGTGGATAGAAGGCTGACTCCATTCCTTGGGGACTGAGGTGAGACAATACATCATGGTGAAAAAGTGTGGTGGACAAAAGCAGATCAGGAAGGAGAGAGAAATCTCTGCTCAGCAAGGGCAAAATATAAACCCCAAGGCACACCCTTAAAGCCCAGCTCCTCCAGCCACACCCTACATGCCTACAGTCACCACTCAGTTAATCCCTATCAGGAAATTAATGCACTGATTGAGGTAAGGATCTCATAACCCAATCATTTCACCACTAAATCTTCTTGCATTGTCTCACACATGAGCTTGTGGGTAATACCTCACATCTAATTGATAACAATAAGATATAAGAGAAATTGCAGTTAAAAAGAAAGAAAAAAAGATAAAGAAGATATTGGTGTAAATAGATTGGCTTCCAAAAGTTCAATCTTAAAAAATTTAAGAAGTAAGAAATTGAAATTTGCAAGGACTGGCACACAAGTCTGAGAAGCAAATTTCCACAACTTCAATATGGCAATAACCTTCTTAGGATCTACATTCAAATGCCTCAACTGGGGAAGTTAGAAGACTGAGGGCAGGTTCACAAAGAATATAGGAAAAAAAGTCTCAGAGGAGTTCTTAACAGTGCTAGTCAAGCACAGTTTAGAGAATACTGTGCCATGGTGGAGGGTCTGGACTCTCTGGTTTTCCTATGCAGTAAACCCCTGTGTGGAAATAAATACCTCCACTCAGTTTAGCCTAGTCAGGTTAAATATTCATAATATTTATAGCTAATTCATCTTGCATCTACAGTGTGCTAACTCTAGTGCCTGAGTATAAATACACTAATAACTTGATACTTTTCTAGACAGCCTTAGATAAGGACAAATTGTGGTAGAAGTCATGGTATCTCTATATCATTCAGGATGGGTCAAATTAGATTATGGTAAAAACAATCCCAAAATCTCAGTAGCTTACAGATCAAAAGTTTGTTTTCCATGCTGTGTCCAAATGGTTTGGCAGCAGGCTTCTGCTTACTGCAGTAGCACAAAGAAGCAAGACAAGGACGGCCCAATCTTCACACATGCTTCCTCAGAAGAAGAGATGACCTTCAGATGAAAGTTTCCAGGACCAAAGAGTTCTTTGGGAATTCTGATCAAAATCAAAGTCTTGAAGTTAACATACTGTAGAAGAAGAATAAGGAGAAGGAGAAGGAGAAGGAGAAGAAGAAGGAAGAAGAAAAAGAAGAAGAAGAAGAAGAAGAAGAAGAAGAAGAAGAAGAAGAAGAAGAAGAAGAAGAAGAAGAAGAAAAAGAAGAGGAGGAGGAGGAGAAAAGAAGAAAAAGAAGAAGAAGAAGAAGAAGAGGAGGAGGAGGAGGAGGAGGAGAAAAGAAGAAAAAGAAGAAGGAGGAGGAGGAGGAGGGAAGGAAGGAAGGAAGAAATGCGTGAGTGTGTGTGTGTGTGTGAAGAAGAAGAAATGCGTGAGTGCGTGAGTGTGTGTGTGTGTGTGTGTGTGTGTGTTCTGAGTGATTTGGTGTCTATTAAATTAAGAAATTCATCCTATTTTCCATAATGAGACAAAGTTTTATTTTTATAATATATCACATTTTATTAAAAAAATTCCTTGGAGTTATACAAAAAGATTTAGCTAAAATAAAACAATAAAAAATTTAATTCTATGTAACAATTTCTTGCTATATATTGAAAAATTCTACCATAATGGTTGCTCATAAGGGTTCAAGACATGGTCAGTCTTTCATTTAGGATTTGCTTTTTCTAAACAATTAATATTCTAAATCCTGGGGGATTTACTATGAGGTGCTCTATTATCATTCACAGTTATAGCATTTCATGACTTAAACATTCAAAGGGGAATATTCCTAGTTTGGATGCATGTTCTTGACTCATTCATCCATTGCCAGAGGACTACTGGGCAGAACAGGTTAAACTAAAAGAAAAAGTTAGCTGGCATGTCCAAAGAATACATAACATCAGGACACAAAGCTCAGCTCAGCCTGACATTTTCCAATTATGGTATAAATTTCTCTTGTCTGCATTTCTAGAGGGGTTCAAACAGACATGAATGACTACTTGCTAGAGTTGTGAGTATATCCCTGTATTGCACAGGCAGTTAGATTAGAAACTATCTAGCCGTAAGATTCTTCTATTCACAACTTTATAGAATAAATTGAGAAAAATCAAGTTGATTAGCATGAAATATAAGAGCAAAATATTTCACTCTTTCTTATACAGGAAAACAGGTGATTCTAGGCCAAGCTTCATGACATATCTCCCAATGCAATCGGGTTTGTACATATACCAACATAGACCTTATATACCAAATTCCCAGAAAAAAGCAAAGAAATTATTAAAGGAGTCCATCATATCTCTGTAAATTGTCATTTATTTGCAGTTATATCTTAGGCTCTATTGATGGCTGACTTGGCTATAAGAAAATAAATGAGTGTTATAAAATGCGATTTTTCAATACAAAGATTTGTATTTATTAGTAGTTGATGCTTTTCATCCTTGAGATTAGGGCACATCTTTGAAAGAAAAACGTACCTCTTCATCATACCTTCAAAGTTGCACTATAAATATAAAGGTCCAGTTTACAATATATACAGTAATTAGCAATTAGACAAAAGTTAGAGATTTAAACATATACCTACTTCCTTCGCGTCAGGCATGGTCAGTAATCTCTTTTTTTAAAATAATTTTATTTAAAATTATAGATCACAAAAAAACTAATTAAAGTAGAAATAATGGCCACTGTGTCACAGCTGTTGTTACAGGGAAAGAAAAACAAAGTGAATTATCCTAATGTTTTAATACATTTTACATTGTCCTACTAAAAATTATGAATTTAAATTTTTTCACATCTTCATACGTGTATTTTGTGTAATGAAGACCATCTCCTTCCACTATCCTTGCTATTCCCCTCAGTAATCTCTTAGGACTTTCCCTAGGGAGCTTTTGGTAACACTGCTGCAAGATTCAGGCACATACAGTTAACACTTCATCTAACCATTGACTGATGTATTTTTCCCAGTGAATTTCCTTCCAGGACTGTGTGCCCCACCTGAATGATGGTCTTCAGATAAGGAGATGCTTCTGAGGGTCACACCCAGGGAGAGCCCTTTGAGAAAAGTCATTCATTATCTGAATTTGCTTTGTTTGTGTTAATCTTCTTCCCCTTCAGTGACCCATTGAAGGCATGCACATACACCCACACATAGTACTTTTCAGACTGTCAGCTGGCTAGCAAATAACAGAAGAAAGAAAGTCTAAAACAAAGAATATGCCAGAAGATAATTGCAATTCACATGGGATGGCAAGTGAATATGTGTGATATTTTTTGGTCCCTTGTAATCTATTTTTAAAGTGATAAAAAAGGAGAAATGCAAATAAAAATAAAATTAGTTAATTTTTGGCTTGAACACTCCCAAAAGCTCAGATCCTGGCATAAATAATAGGTTTGCAATAAAATTTAACTAGTCAGTGTTTCCTAGTACTCTATTCTACTGGTCTTCCATCTATTTATTCATATTTTGTTTTATTAGAGCTTTATAGATATACCTAAAGGTGAAATTCACTGTGGTGTATTCATATATGTGCATAAGATAGTTTGGTCAATTGCATTCCACCATGCTTCTCTTCCTCTTTTCCTGTTCCTTCTCCCTTTCTCTCAATCCTCACAACTTTTTTTAATGGCTTCAGTTTCACTGTAATATGCAAGTCAATATATTCTGATAATACTTTGGTTTTGTTTATTTGAAATGGCACTTCTTTCAACCAATAGGTGTTTTTCCTCAAATTAAAATACGTGGGAACCACTTCTTTGTTCAGAATTCAAGGCCAGGATTCCAACATATTAGAATAGAGCCAAGTACACAAGCATTAGCCTACATCTCTCCAAGCATCTAAAATCCAGACATATCCAAAGAGCATAATGTTGGGTTTCATATGGATGTCATATTTGAGCATTCACTTTTTGTTTTTCCTGTCACTTGTTATATAGCTCAGTATTCATGAGTGTTAACCACAATGTATTCACCATTCCAAAATGAATCCCTTCCTTCTCTTCAGGCANTTTTTTTTTTTTCTCTAATTGGTGATCTAAAAAAAATCATTCTACAAGTGGTAAACAAATTGTTTAATGAAAAATCGCTTCTAGTTATTTTTAAACTTGTTTATATTATTTTTGACAGGAATATTTTTTTTCTTTTATTGAGATCATTTTGTCCTTTTCCATATGGCTCCTGGTTTTGAACTAGAGCCATTATCAATAAACCATTTGGGAGAGAAAAGAGAAAGATAACTTATCCTGGGTAGAAAACCTCATGCTATCCTATTCAAACATATACATGTACACCAGCAACAGAGTCTCAGTGAAGAGATTTACTATTCGTTACACTCAGTAGAGTCTGTAAGAAAAGATGGAAATTACTTTTATTTTGTGTTCTTGCTTTATTAAGCATCTTTAACTCAACTAATTTCTGTACTGCCACACTGTATTATGTTACAAATTATTTCATTATTCTTAAATTGTAAATTGCTGTCAATTTGTACCAGACACTGGCATATTTGGGGAAGGGAGGGATTTCTCTCTACCTTTTAAATTGTTAGGAATCATTTACTTGGTTACTTGACAGACCTCCCTGGTAGCACATGTTCTATTTTTAAACATATTTAAAATCCAAATTTTTTTCATACCTTATAAAAATATTTTCTAAAGATATTCTCCCATGATTAAAGTGAATTTTAAAAAAAAATGTTGTAAAGTTTATCAAAACCTGCCTTCTTCATTTTTCATCCTTGAAAATGGGAATTTTTACCAGTTTGCATTAATAAACAGCCAAAAGGACCTGGAAATGATACAGGAAAAAAAAATTAAAATTCAGTTGTCCTGGATTACACAGACTGACTATAATTCCTGGATTTTATTTAGGATTTCTAGCTCTCTCTCCAGCTAGCCTCACATATCTTCATATATCACAAAACAACACACTGTACACAGAAATTGAGTCTCCCCTCACCTTGCCCTCCAACCCAACCCTCACTGTTATCAAGGAAATGAACATCTAGAAACTTAACCTCAAAGTCCAAAATAAAGGAACACGCTGATTCTATTTTGATTATTGAATGAATCTTTCAGAGGTTCTTTAATCCAAAGGTCATGTTTATTGGCTACAGAGCCAAGTGGTTTAGGACACTAATGCAAATGAGTTCACAGTACACAGACCCAGGACTGGAATGCCAGGTAGGATTTCTGTGTGAAGAATGTAAAGTTCCAGCTGGAGGAGGCCACTGGTTTTAGAATGCAACCCAAGATTTTCTCCCCTCTGTGCTGTTCCCTTTCTTTCTTTCTTCTTCTTAAAATGTATACTTTGTAGAAAATGCTGACCAAAGTCAAGAAGCTTGTCACTGTTTCCCTGATCCTCAGCACCACCTAGTCAGCATGCTACATTTATCATTCTACCATCTTTGGCTTTGCATACTTGCTTTTGTTGTTTTCTTCATTAACCATTTTTCATACAGTGTTGTGTCATAATCATTTTCCACTGTATGAAAATATTTCCAGTTTATGGATGTACCATGTATTTAATCCTTCCCCCGCCTTCTTCTATTTGGGGCATCTTGTTTCTTCATAGATTTCTATTCTCAGAAACATCTTTGCTCATATCTTTCTATGCAATTTTGATTATTTCCCTATTGTATATTCTAGTAGCAGTCCTATTGGGTCAAAAATACGAAAAGTTTTCAATTTCCTGGTACAAATAACCATATTGTTTGCAAAAAGATTTATATCTTTATATTTGCAAATACTTTAATACCCCCATCTTCGATATATGAGAATGCTTGCTTCTTTTTTTGCCAGAATGGCATTAGAAAACATATTTCTTCATATTAAGATATTGGGATAAATGTCATCAGATCATCATTATTATTATCATTCTCGATTTTTACTACATGTAAGGTTGCATACCTCATATGTTAAGAAGGCATATCATTTTCTCTACTGAAAAGTGCTTTTTCATGGCTTTTTCTCATTTAACTTTTGAGGTTCTAATGCATTTGCTATTGATCGCTGCAAGCACAATATTCAGTTAGCAGATTAACTGTTTCTTATCAAAATGTATTGCACATGTTTTTCCAGTTCCTTTAGCTATGACTGATTACTTTTATGGACAATTTTATGTAATGAATGCTATCATTCTTTTGTAGCTTTCTTCATTATTTTTCTTGTTGTTCATTCTTTGCACCATTGCATGCTAAAAGTAAGAAAGGCTGTGACTCACTACCACCAAAATCTGCAGGGACAGTTTATCAGTAAGTAAGTATGTTTCTTCTGTTTAAATAATCCTTAGCTGTATCATATATAAGCATTGCTGTAGATTATTTTTTAAAAAATATTTATTTATTTGTTTTTTAGTTTTCAGTGGACACAACATCTTTGTTTGTATGTGGTGCTGAGGATCGAACCCGGGCCACATGCATGCCAGGCAAGCACGCTACCACTTGAGCCACATCCCCAGCCCTGCTGTAGATTCTTGACTACAATCATGAATTGTGTCTCAAGTTTATACCTACGGTTCTGTCAAATTTATGGATGAAAGCACTTCCTCTGTATTAAACTAGTAGCTCCTCTTGATTTTATATATATATATATATATATATATATATATATATATATATATATNTTGGAATGGTGAATACATTGTGGTTAACACTCATGAATACTGAGCTATAACAAGTGACAGAAAAAACAAAAAGTGAATGCTCAGATATGACATCCATATGAAACCCAACATTAGGCTCTTTGGGTATGTCTGGATTTCAGATGCTTGGAGAGACGTAGGCTAATGCTTCTGTATTTGGCTCTATTCTAATATGTTGGAATCCTGGCCTTGAATTCTGAACAAAGAAGTGGTTCCCAAGTATTTTAATTTGAGGAAAAACACCTATTGGTTGAAAGAAGTGCCATTTCAAATAAACAAAACCAAAGTATTATCAGAATATATTGACGGACCTTTATTTTATTTTATATGTGATGCTGAGGTTTGAACCCAGTGCCTCACACATGCTAGGCAAGTGCTTTACCACTAAGCCACAACCCCTGGTCCCTCCACTTGTTTTTTAATCATTTGCTTAATATTTCTATCAACAAATATTGCTGAGTTACCTATTCTGAACCTGATCAACTTAAATTAGTATATGCTAAATTAAGAGCCAATACTTAAATATAATTTTTGAGTGTATTGTGACATTCAAACATCTGAGTGAGGTCACTCTTCCACCTCCATGTCTTTGATATTTGGGTCATCAGCAATTAAAGCCAAGAATGGAGTAGGTAAAAGAAGTGAAATTCAGGTGTTGATTAGAAACACACACACACACACACACACACACACACACACACATGGGGTGCATTGTGGTGCAGTGGTAGAGTGCTCGTCTAGCACATGCGAGGCCCTGGGTTCGATCCTCAGCACCACATAAAAATAAATAAGTAAAATAAACGTATTGTGTCCAGCTACAACTAAAAAAATAAATTAAAAAAAAAGAAACACACTCATACACAAAAATAAGCTGCAAAAATATTAAGAAGAGGAAATTGAGTTCACTCTGGAACTAGGATCTGGAAATAAACTTTCCGAAATGTAAGCAGATGCCTGTTCCCAAAGGCAACAATGACAAGCCCATTTTGACTCCTCTCCAGAACAGCCCCTATCATTCTCTTCCAGCTGCATTTCTTTAGGATTAAAAAGTGTGTTTGGATATAGATTAAAAACATAATCAAGGATTTGTTCACTGCAAGTCAATTTTTAAATCTCCAAGATCTTGGGAGAAGGGCAGCCAAGAACCAAGAAACACAGAGTGTAAGATGTTCCTATTTTCTGGCAAAGAAAATAAGGAGAGGTGCTCTTACTAAGGCTGCCACATCCCCCACTCACTGCCCCAAATGATTGATGGGGTCATTTGTTTGGCAATTTTATGGAGTCCTTTATAAGTTATGTTAAGATAAAAAACAAGAGGGCCCTGAGTAAGGGAACAAACTGACTCAGCTCCATTGTTCTTAGTAACTCCAATCAGTGGCTCTTTACCTAAAAATCCCATGACACTTCTCCTGTTCCTAATCAGATATGAACTTTCAGGTCCTCGAGCTATCATAGATCCGGTGGGTCCTTTTCGTTTGACCCTCATTTATACTTCCAACCTTGTAGACTTTGACCACCACTCCTCCCCATACCCAACAGATTGCATAGCTGTTACATACTCCTGTTTCCCTGTATGGTTGCTACACAGAGTGCTTGCAAAATTGTTATCTTCTCTGTCTTGTGATCTTTCCCTCTTTTCATTTCTTTAATTCTTTCAAACCTAAGAATTAAAGTGTAGACAAATGTAATAAGCTGGGTGTTTGCAGTCCACCCCTCAAGTGCATATGCTGAAACTTGGTCACCAATATGATGGTATTAGGACATATGGATATTAGGACATATGGGAAGTCATAAGTCATGTGCATGGAGCCCTCATTAAGGGATTAGTGCACTTATATAAAGGACCCTAAGGGCTCTCTTTTCCCTTCTACCACATGATGGCACAGCAAAAATACCCTCTTCTGTGAGCTGGACAGTGAGCCTAACCAGACACCATGTTGTCATCTTGATTTTGAACTTTCCAATCTCCAACACGGAGGGAAATAAATTTGTGCTCTTGATAAGCCACCAAGCCTATTATTCTCTGTTACAGCAGCCCAAACAGACTAAGTCAAAAAGAATAAACACAGCTTGCAAAGGGAGAATAAACAAGATCTGATTCTCCTCCAAACCTGGCTGGATCACAAACCAGTATGTTTACTTCAAACAGAAGAAAAGTGAAAATCTTTACCAGGCAAATTGCAAATTATCCTGCAGGGTGGACTGATGCTTCTTCAGTTCACAGACTACAGTTCTCTAGTCCCATATGGATAGATGCTGTATAGATTACTAAGGATGGGTCAAAAGTCTTCCTTCTCAGCGATACTCCTCTCTGCACATTCTTAACATTGGAATTCACAGGGTTCTTCCCCTTCTTTTCTGCCAGTATCATCCAGATTCAGTGTGAAGCCATCACTGCCTGACTGTTGGCCAGGAAAAACACTTACTCAAATAGATTAAAAATCATAGAATTCCTTAAATTCTACAGTTTAGCTATCACAACAACAAATACATGACCCTTGCTAGGTACTTGACTCTTAACATGAAGTTATATATTGATGAATTCACAGTTTAATGAGGGATATAGGCAAATTAGTAATCCAATACAGTACAATACATATTATAAATCAATAAGGGGTGGGCTGGAGATATAGCTCACTGGTAGAATCCTTGCCAGGCATACTGGAGAGCCTGGGTTCAATTCCTGGCTCCATAAAATAACAACAACAAACAAAAACTTCCAGAAGGACCTCAAACAAAATAAACAAACCAAGGAATGATTACATTGAAACAGTAACTACAAAAGTATCTTATTAAAACACTAAAGGGTTTTATGTGATCAACTTTAGCTGGGGTGCTGACATATATTCATTGAGCAACTTCTGTGATCCAGACACTATTCTAAACATTGAGAAGGCAGAAGTAAACACATTTCCTGTCTTCATATGTTTTCAGTAAAGCTGGGGACAATAAACCTAGAACAAATAAATATAAGAAGTATAATTACAAACAATGGAAATTGCCGTGAGAAAATAAATAGAGTGGTATAAAAAGATATGATGGGGAGAACTAATCAGTATCCAGAAATCAAGTAGGGAGTTTCAGAGGAAATGACAGTTAAGACCTGAAATTGGAGTATCCATTAGACAGGAAAAGAATTGGGAAAGAAGGTTCCAGGAAGAGACAGCCCAAATGAAGACTGTAAGATGAGATACAAGATTTTGGCTTGAGCAGAGTAAGCAAAGTTGGGAGTCCCAGGATATAAAAATTTAGAAACTGGGACCAGACAATTCAAGGTTTGGTAGGCCAGCTAACACTGAATTTCATTCTAATTATTGGCGCAAGCTATTGGAGAGTCATAAATAGTGGAAGAACTATCTTCCAAATGATTATGAATTCTTATCAAGCATTTAACTGAATATGGTTTAGACTTATACTTGTACACTATTTGATCCTCTGGCAAAAAACACAACCTCTTCAAAGCACTATCCTTTTCTGAATAAAATCATGCTCTCATTTTCAGTGACTGTGTTCCTTCCTCAGAGGTCAGCTGTTCCTGCTATTCTCTCTTCTCTTCACCCCGCATGCACAACATAATATCTTTGTCCCCAAAATTCCCTTCAGTTCAGCCAAGCCATGGTTTTCCTATTTTATGGGATGCTTTTCTCCCTCCAAATATTTGGAAAAATCCCATAACCTTGAATTCCTTCCCTTCCTTCAGATTCTCATTCTTACCTTTACCTTACGGACTCTCTCTAGCTCTTCTCTAGGATTTGGTGTGTATTGTTTTATAAGCTTTGGCATCACTATGACCAGTTACCTGATGAGAACAACATAGAAGAAGAAAAGTTTATTTTGGCTCACAGTTTCAGAGGTTCAGTCCATCGTGTGCTGACTCCATAGTTCTGGGCCCAAGGTGAGTCAGAACATTATGGCAGAAGGAAAGTGACTCAAGACATGACAGCCAGGAAACTGAGAGAGAACTTTTTGCACCAAGACAGAGTCATGTCACTGTCCAATGGGCTATATGCAAAGGGGATGTATGTCCCTTCTGAGCCAATGCATTTTAAATGCAGCACAAGACTCCAGGGTCCTCTTTCTCTGCAAAACCAACCAAGGATGCCTCCTGTTTCTGGTGGTACAAATGAGTTGCCATGTAGAGAAGAGTTGCTAAATTACGTGGACCTGCAGAGAACTTGAATTTATCATCATTTCTGTGATGTTTATTACAAAAGCACAACACAGCACATCCTCACTAATATAAAAAGATGGTAAGAAATGATCACACTTTCTACCCACAGTGTCTTTATTTCCTACTAAGTGTTGTAATTATTTCTAAGGGTATGTTGTATTGATTATGTTAGATATTTAACTTTGGGGGTTTTTTTTGTGTGTGTGTGATTATTCTTTTTAACTAGATTTCTCCTTGCCCCAACCAATGATCTTATAATAAATATAATAACCACTTCGCTGAGTTAATGTAACAAATAAAACAGACTACCAAAATTATTTTATTCTTTCCTTCCTTTTCTATCTCCTTTCCTTCCCTAATTTTCTCTCCTTTTTTCTTTCTTTTTTGTACATACCTTTTGCAAGCAATGACTACTTAATGACTCCCACAGGTTATCTTTCATTTGATTACAAATAATCACTAATGTGCTAAAATGATAGGATTCTCTAAATCTTCTCTATCTTCTCCCTTTCCTCTTTCCTCCCATTTCAGTGAACCCCTGCTGTCATCCAGAATTACACCTTTTGTTCTTTTTTTCTTCTTTGAATGGATCCAGGGACTCAGCCTTACAATTTTTGAGATGTTGGGAGTGAGGGATTTCATCATTCAGAGTCTCCTTCTACATTTCTAGGCTGCATGGTGGGACTCAATTCCTCAAACTCTCTTTATTGCTTACTGCATAGAAGTCCCATTTCTATAAAAGTTCTACTGTTGCCATAATCTAAAGCCATAAGAAGACAACAAAAGCTTTTGAACCAGGGAAAATCAGGGAGCCTTAAGCTCATAGTGCCAAACTGCATTCCTTCTTCCCCCTCTAAAACCATAATTGGTCCAAAAGAACAAGATTCAAAACGCACTGAAAATGATAAAGCAGAAGCATATCTGAAGCTAGTAAACCTTGCCAGCACCGTGTAGCAGGAATTACATGTTAACAGCTGAGACTGGGTAATGTTGTTTATTTACTTGCATTACTCCAGCCACAGCTAGTAAGGTAATCCTTTATGCTTATATTTATCCAGTTCCTGTTTTTTTCCCCTGTGTCTCCAGTTTTCAGACTTAGACTCAACTCTTGCTCCTATCAGCAGATTGTACTTTTTGACTTTACTCTTCGAATTCCTCCGTTTGGCATGTCTGTTTTGGGACATTTCCTTTGGCTCTGTGTATTCTAGGTCAATCCTCAGAAGTCTGCCTTAGCTCTGACCCTAGCAGACTAGGCCAAGATGGAATTGGGCACATATGAATGGATTACTATAAAAACCTAATAGTGAATAAAATGAAATATTTAACCAAAAGGCCACACACATGGTATGCTAAGAGATGGCTAGCACTGACTCTTGAGGTTAATTGTTAGATATTCAAGAATTTTGAATGTCACTTGTTAAACATAGCCATTACTAAAATTCAAACCATTTAAACTTATAATTAATTAAACCATATTAAAACAAAATAAATACATATTCAAGTTGCTTGAAATTGAACTGTCAGGAACTGTCAGGAAATTCAACCTGTCATTCCTGCTGGTCATGAATAAGGAAGCATGTAGCCTCCAAGGACACTGATAATCATCTTGGAACCACAAATGAAAGAGACTGCCCAAGAGTGATTATAAGCTGAGGAAGAAGAACCAAGAAATGGTGAAAGAACTAGGTTCTGGACCAGGCCTTTGTCTAAAAATCTAATCTTAGGCTTTATGTGAGTCAATGAATTTCACTTTTCCTTTAATCAGAGTAAACTTTACTTTCATTTACTTATATATGACATAGCAGTTGTATCTTTAAATGAGGTAATGGCAGAAAGAAAGTCAATACACTTAGTCCTTTACTTCTCAGGACTTTATGTGTCTATATGTCTGACTCTCCAACCCCTAGATTTTTTTTTGCACATCATTATATCTTTAGCCAAATTAACAATGCATCCTGTAAGTAGGGAGTAAGTAGTAAGTGCTTAAAATAAGTTTACTTAATTGAATTGGTTAGTAAATCTTGGGGGAATTGTGCAAGAATGGAGTGAATCAGAGTAAATTCCTCCTCTCTTCTTTGGCCAAACAGTCAATTTGAATCCATCTGTTGTCACTTGTGAATGTCCCAGGGAAAAAGGAATGAAGCAATGCAACTTGTGAGTCCAACAGTTCAGTCTGCAAACTAGAAAAGTTTGTAGTATTTTGCTAGGAAGGCTGAAAATTTGCTGTAGTTTTCTAGTTGGCAAAAACACTAAGAAAACTCCTTTGGTCTATGTTTGCATGATGCTAAGTATCTGAATAAGAATTAAAACGTGAAGTCAACATGCTTCAAAAAATCTATGCATATTACAGCACTTTGAAAAAATATCCAGTTACTGAACTGGAATTCCCTTGTTTATCCAGAGTCCAGGTGTCTTAGGTCAACAAAAGCAATGACAATGAGAGTGATAATCTCAGAACTATGTGGCACTGAATTTCTCAATGAAATCTGTCCCTTATGATTGGAGGAGGGAGAGAGATAGGGAACACTGGCCAATCAACATGAATCATTCGATTAAATTTCAAAAAAGAAATAGATGCACTGCTTCTCTTTCTCACCTATTCCCTGTTTTGTTTTGTTTGTTTTTCTACAGCCATACCACTGTCTATCATACAAACATTGTATTTATTTTTATTACACTGATTGTTTCTCCATCTCCTAATGAAAGCTCTAGGAGGACAATTATCTGGCTCTGTTTTTGTTCACTGCTCCATTCTCAGTACCTAAAATAGAATCTGGAACAGAATAAATGCTAAAAAAAAACCTTTTAGTGAGCAAATAAATGGCCTGTAAAATGGACATTTGCTAGTAAATTCACAATTAAGAAACTAACTGCCTCATGAAAAAAATAAGGATTTCTTCCAAATGAAATTAAAAGACTCTGTACCTTAATAGTTCAACTAGTCTGTATGACTATAAACAATTTGTTTAACATCCTACACTTTTTTATTCCCTTTTGGAAAATTAAGACAACTCTGCCAATCCTGTACTCTCCAAAAGCTTCAAAGTACTTCAAAAGAGGCAATAGCTGTAAAGTCTTAGGTTAAAGAATCAATAAAGGAGCTCAGCATGGATGCTTTTCCATAAAAGTTAAATGAAGATCTCAGTTGTCCTTTTATGTATTAAATAGGAAAAATTCCATTCACAGTTTTTTTTTTTTTTTTTTTTTTTTTTTTTTTTTTTTTTTTTTTTGTCATATGCCTATGAGCAATGGTGTGTCAATCACTTTTCTATTCCTATTGTTTTGAAAGTTTTGTTTTTATAAATTTTAACTAAGCATTTGTAAGCAAAACTGTCATTTCCAACACTTCAAATTTGTTTTTCAGGCCAATTGTTTTAAAGATGAAAATAGGTTTACTCCACAAATCCAAACTGATATTTATTTAAACTTACGAAATGGTATTTCTCCAGAGTAATCACCCTCCCCTGCATTATGTTAATAGCAAAACTCTCTTTTTGTTGTAGAAATTCTACTTTTTCTCTTATCATTTCCCCCTTCAAGCTGAATTCTGTTTTTCAGGATGTCTCCTTCCAATCTTTAAAAAGAGACCCTGTACCTTTAATAACAGAGACCTGGTGAGAGGTTTCTTTCCAAACTTGTTCCCTGGCTTCGAAGTGATGAAACCAGCTGTAATTTGAGAGCCCAGAGATCCTTAGGATCTTTAGCCAAAGGAAAAGCTCCCTCCGTATTCCCACCCAGTCCAGAAGTTGAAAGTGTCAAAAGGCAAGAGCTTCTCTCTCTAGCTGCACTGCTCCATCTCCCAGGAGCAAGGGGCAATGGAGCCAGTGACCTGCAGCACTCTGCAGGAGGCCTTCTCCCCTCCGCCCTGTGATCCCATCTGGGCTGCAAGAGAGCGGTAGTTCCAGCAGCTGAGCAAATGCAGAGCGAGGTGCACCCTGCAGTGTTGCAGGGCAGTGCTACCCAGGCGCTGTCGCCCACAGCCACGGGGTGCAGGAGCCACGGTGCAGCAAGCCAACGGGGCCCACAGCCACATGAAGCCTGCTGGGGTGCAGGGGCCACGGTGCAGCAAGCCGACGGGGACTGAGGAGGACATTGTCTCAGGAAGGCACTGACTCCCAAGAGAACCCCTTTCCTTGTTCCTGGACAAAAGAGTCTTCTCCTGGGGTCCCTGGTCTTCCTGAATATTCAGAATGATGGTCCCGAGTTCCTCTGGATGGATTTCCCCTGCCACCTGTGTCAGGGCTACTTTGACTGTCCGCTCTACCCAGAAATGTCCAATGGGACTCTGCACCACTACTTTGTGCCCGACGGGGACTATGAGGAGAACGATGACCCCGAGAAGTGCCAGCTGCTTTTCAGGGTGAATGACAGTCGGCGCTGCTCCCAAGGGGAAGAGACCCAGGCCAGTAGCTTCATGAGTCTCACCCTTAGAGAGGAGTTTACCATGCTGGGCTAGGTTAGCTGAAAAACGATTATCTTAAAGTATGAGGTGGAAGGGCACAAATGCCAGAGAGAGCAATCAAATCAGCTCCGTAGTGGAGGGTGGGGGATAGATGAGGGGGCTAAATTTTTCCTTACTCTTATAATATTTTATATCCAGATTTGCACTTTGAGAATGAATCTGAAATCATCTTTAAAAAAGAAAGAGTTGAAAGTTGAAGTGGTTGTTTCAATTCTGTACATTATTTATGTGATTGTTACAGATTTATCTATCCGTGGGAAAGAAGGATTTACAGCAATGCCCCCTCTTTCCTAGTGAGCTTTAAAATAACTCTGCAGAGATATTTGTTTCAGCTACATCTGAAAGGTTACAGGCTATGCACTAGAGACTGATTAAACTTCCCCTTCCTGGAGATTATGGGATATACCCAAGGACCATAGTGCAAAGCTCCTTTCACCTTCAGCGGTCTCTCTTGGGCTCTACAAACAATGTGACTGTTTTTCAAATGAGGTCCAAGGTGTTGCTCTCTATGCCTGCCAGTCCAAGGAAATTTCTTTTTGCTTCTTCTGCTTTTCTCTCTTATTTATTAACCATGGTCTGTGAGTTGTTTTTGTTTTTGCTTTTTTTTTTTTTTTTTGTAAGCATATTGTTGGGAAACTCTGTGCAAATCATCCTTTATAGGAAGATTTGCAAGTTTCCTCTGTGGGTGTATGTAAGTTTCAGCAGCAACATTGAAGAAGTCTCTGCTTTGTGGTAGTTGCCCTCTCATGTTGATATGCTGATTTGTAATGTCTCATTGTGTGTCTATGCTTTGTCATCAGTGTAAGAGTCAATTACAAAAAAAGTAGAAGCCTATGATTGAAGTTGTCAATGTATTTTTTTTCTCATTCAGGGGTTTTGCTTCTTTTTGCCTATTAGAAACGTGTACTTCAAGGAGGGGGATATTCTAATTCTAATAACTCCTTAGTTAAGTTTTATTATTCAGCCAATAAATGTGTTTTCATATAATACTGGCTTATTTTCTAATTTATATCTGTAGATTTCATATTTCAAAGAGAGGCCCATGCAAAGGAGAGAGGATGGGATTTAAGCCAGTTTACTTAGTGTGTATGATAAAGAAGGAAGGAGAGCTATGCATTTAACAATCCCCCCCCCACTGCTAACCTTTACTATCCTCATGAGGAAAGAAAAAAAAAAAAAAAACCAGCTTTGCCAGAACNGGAAAAAAAAAAAAAAAAAAAAACCAGCTTTGCCAGAACTTTAAATTTAATCTCTGCCGCTCTGCTTAAAAACTCATTTTCTGGTGAGAGAAGCGAGATTTATTCCTACGTACTGGGCCATGCTGCTTATGGTGGTGCTGGAGAGCGGGTGCTGAGCTGTTGGGTATGAAGTGTAACAGAACAGACTTTACCACCTGAAACTGCTGCTTCAAGTTCAGATCAGGCAAGGAATAAACCTCGTAACAACCAACAAGACCAAAGAAGAGTACACTTAAGTTGAAGACACAACACTTGATCTGAAACAAGAAGTTTGTGCCTACTCAACAGCTTTGAAAGAGCACTTCCCAACACTGCTAGTAGTCTTTGTTTACTTCAGTGCTGTACTGTGAGATGCCCGGTGCAGCAGCAGTTGTATTCTTTATTAGTTTGGTAGATCTTTTACTCTCGCTCTTTTTTTTTAATACTAGCAACTTTCATCCTTTGAAACGTGTGCTGAAAAAGAAGAATCAGCAAATACTACTGAAAGTGCAATATTTGATTATCACTGCAACATGAGCTTTGATCCAAACCTTCTCCACAACAATGGACATAATGGGTACCCTGTAAAGGATGATGGAAA
Organism: Marmota marmota marmota; assembly: GCF_001458135.2. NCBI lineage: Eukaryota > Metazoa > Chordata > Mammalia > Rodentia > Sciuridae > Marmota > Marmota marmota. The sequence continues at coordinate 445,430 of NW_025999931.1, read as the reverse complement.
AGCTCTATAAGCTCAAAAAGCCAAAACAACCATTTACCTGTCCGAGATTTATTAGTAAGACCATAGCGCCCAGACACAGAAGAGAAGGGACTTGAGAGAGAGAGAAGAGAGGGAGAGAGAGAGGAGAGGGGGAAGAGAGAGAGAGGAGGGGGGAGATAGAGGAGAGGGGGGAGAAGGGGGGCAGAGTAAGAGAGAGAGGGAGAGTAAGAGAGTAAGAGAGGTAGAGTAAGAGAGCGAACACGAACAGGGTATTGATATTTATGGGTTTAACACAGGATGAGGAGGAGCAAGGCGAGTGGGCTGTTACTTCTTCATTGTCTGAGAGTTCACGCCACTTCAGGGATTGGAGGTGTGCCATTCAAAGTTTGTGCCATTCACAGGGATTGGAGGTGAGGGTTCACACGCCATTCAGTGCATCATGGACCTGAGCTCCTGGAAGAGAAGTGCTCTGGGCACCATCTTTACCAACATACCCCAATGTGTGCAGCACTGTGTGAAACTGGGGTTATTGAAAAACCATTAACCTCTTCTGGATTTATTTAGTGTTCAGAACGTCAAGCTAGACTTTTCTTCCACTGTTCACAATATAATGGCAACCTGTAGGACTTAAAAGTAGGAGATGATGTTGAATTTGAAGTATCATCTGACCGGCGGACTGGGAAACCCATTGCTATTAAATTGGTGAAGATTAAACCAGAAATCCATCCTGAAGAATGAATGAATGGACAAGTTGTGTGCACTGTTCCTCACAACTTGGAGAGTAAATCTCCAGTTGCCCCGGGTCACAGTCCAACAGGGAGTGTATGCTACCAACGTAATGGGGAAGTGTTTTATCTGACATACACCCCTGAAGATGTTGAAGGGAATGTTCAGCAGGAAACCAGAGATAAAGTAAATTTTATAATTGATAACAATAAAATACTGGTGCTGTAAGTGCTTGTAACATTATGCTGTTGAAAAAGAAACAAGCCTGCTGTCAGGGAGTAGTTTGTGCCATGAAGGAGGCATTTGGCTTTATCGAAAGAGGTGATGTTGTAAAAGAGATATTCCTTCACTATAGTGAATTTAAAGGTGACCTAGAAACCTTACAGCCTGGAGATGATGTGGAATTCACAATCAAGGACAGAAATGGTAAAGAAGTTGCAACAGATATCAGACTTTTGCCTCAAGGAACAGTCATTTTTGAAGATATCAGCATTGAATATTTTGAAGGAACTGTAACCAAAGTTATCCCAAAAGTACCCAGTAAAAACCAGAATGACCCATTGACAGGACGAATCAAAGTTGACTTTGTGATTCCTAAAGAACTTCCCTTTGGAGACAAAAATACAAAATCCAAGGTGACCCTATTAAAGGTGACCATATTAGGTTTAATATTTCAACAGACCGACATGACAAATTAGAACGAGCAACTAACATAGAAGTTCTATCAAATACATTTCAGTTCACTAATGAAGCCAGAGATATGGGTGTGATTGCTGCCATGAGAGATGGTTTTGGTTTCATCAAGTGTGTGGATCGTGATGCTCATATGTTCTACTTCAGTGAAATTCTGGATGGGAACCAGTTCCATATTGCGGATGAAGTAGAGTTTACTGTGGTTCCTGATATGCTCTCTGCCCAAAGAAATCATGCTATTAGGATTAAACAACATCCCAAGGGCACGGTTTCATTCCATTCCCATTCAGATCATCATTTTATGGGCACTGTAGAGAAAGAAGCCACTTTTTCCAATCCTAAAACCACTAGCCCAAATAAAGGCAAAGAGAAGGAGGCTGAGGATGGCATTATTGCTTATGATGATTGTGGGGTGAAACTGACCATTGCTTTTCAAGCCAAGGATGTGGAAGGATCTACTTCTCCTCAAATAGGAGATAAGGTTGAATTTAGTATTAGTGACAAACAGAGGCCTGGACATCAAATTGCAACTAGTGTGTGACTTTTAGGTCATAATTCCAACAAGAGGCTCTTGGGTTATGTGGCAACTCTGAAAGATAATTTTGGGTTTATTGAAACAGCCAATCATGATAAGGAAATCTTTTTCCATCACAGTGAGTTCTCTGTTGATGTCAATAGCCTGGAGCTGGGGGACATGGTCGAATACAGCTTGTCCAAAGGCAAAGGCAACAAAGTCAGTGTTGAAAAAGTAAACAAAACTCACTCAGTGAATGGCATTACTGAAGAAGCTGATCCCACTATCTATTCTGGTAAAGTCATTCACCCCCTCAGAGGTGTTGATCCAATACAGATTGAGTATCAAGGAATGATTGAGATCATGGATGAGGGGGATATGAAAGGTGAGGTGTATCCATTTGGCATAGTCGGAATTGCCAATGAAGGGGATTGCCTGCAGAAAGGGGAGAGTGTCAAGTTCCAATTGTGTGTCCTGGGTGGGCCAAAATGCACAGACTATGGCCTATAACATCACGCCCCTGCACAGGGCCACATTAGAGTGTGTGAAAAATCAGTTTGGCTTCATTAACTATGAAGTAGGAGATAGCAAGAAGCTCTTTTTCCATGTAAAAGAAGTTCAAGATGGCATTGAGCTACAGGCAGGAGATGAAGTGGAGTTCTCAGTGATTCTTATTCAGCGTACTGGCAAGTGAAGTGCCTGTAATGTTTGGCGAGTCTGTGAGGGCCCCAGGACTGTTGCAGCTCCTCGACCTGACTGGTTGGTCAATCGCTTGAAGAACATCACCCTGGATGATGCTAGTGCTCCTCGCCTAATGGTTCTTCATCAGCCAAAGGGACCAGATAACTCAATGGGATTTGGTGCAGAAAGATTTGTCAAGCTGCTGTCATTGACTAACCACATCATTAACCCTCTATGATCAAGTTGAGGGGATTCTGGTGAAGAGTTCTGAATATCTCCCTCTTCATCCCTCCCCAAATCTGGAATACTTATTCTATTGAGCTATTACACCAGTTTTAACACCTTCCTCGTGTTATGTTTAAAAAAATAAATAAATTTAAGAAACCATTTTAGAATTATTCACAGTTGCAGCCTGGAAAACTTAAGGTGGTGCTTTATAGTATCAATTATAGGAGCTTTATTTGGTGCATTTAACGCAACTGGTAATTGCAAAATCCACTTCGTCTGTGTAAGTGAAAAATACAGACTGTTATCTTGTTGGCCCTATGAAATTCCGCACGTGATATTTAGTATATACTCTACCTTCATTACTTCTGGCAAGATGTTCTGCCTTAGCACTCAGTTGCATTCTTTTCCTTTTCTTTCCTGTTCATTATGCTTTAATTCTGAGGACCATATGAGGGTAGGATATATTACCTTTCAAAAATTACAAAAATTTGTATAGGCAAACCATTTTCTTAATTTGATGGCCAAATGTTAAAATGTTATTTTTCATATCATTTATAATCTTGTCACAATCCACTTAACAAAGTTTGGTTAGATTTCAGTGAAAATTATCTTCCAGAGTAGTTTTTTTTTTTTTTTCCTGGGATGGGGGGCAAGTAACTTTACTACAATTAGTATATATAGTGCAGAATTTCGTACAAATGAAGTGTGCCAGAAGTGTGATAATTTGAACATATTTAAACAAACAAAAAAAAAGGACAAATGCACAAACTTGCTGCTGCTTAGATCACTACAGCTTCTAAGACCCAGTTTCTTTTACTGATTTAAAAACAAAATGAGAAAAAAAATTAAAAAGTTGTGCCTGAAATGAATCTTTATTTATTTATTTATTTTTTTAAGTAGCTGCCTGGTTCCTGTGTCCTGTAGAATACAGGCACTTGACCCTTGGTGTAGCTTCTGTTCAACTTTATATCACGGGAATGGGTTGGTCTGATTTCTTGGCCCTCATCTTAAATTGGCCATATTCAGGGTCCCTGGCCAGTGGACTGAAGGCTTTGCTAAGATGACAAGGGTCAGCTCAGGGGATGTGGGGGAGGGCACTTTTATCTTCCCGTTGTCATTTGAGATTTTGATCTCTGGGTAAAGAGGCCATTTATCTTTGTAAACACAAAACATTTTGCTTTCTCCAGTTTTCTGTTAATGGCGAAAGAATGGAAGTGAATAAAGTTTTACTGATTTTTGAGACACTAAAAAAAGAAAAAAAAAACTAATTTTCTCCAACTTCTCCCATAGACTCAATTGGAATAGTGCATAAAGAAGTTCATACTTTATTTACCCTCATCGTGCAGAGGGAGCATTTTATTTTAATTTGCTGGAAACATAGTAGATGCTTAATTATTTTAAAGCTGAGTCTATGTTATTTAATCAACAGCTTTAAAACATGAAAATTCACTTTATTTCATATCTTCCTCTGGCCAATCCTCACCATCACCATAAATATGCTTCTCTCCCCAACTCTCCCTGTCATGCACACATCCATACACTCACACTAAAATAAATAAATGTTCTTGTTCATCTGTTGAGTAGAAAGTCATTTATTTTTCTCTCATGTGAGGAAACCAGTTTCTATGACCAGTTTAGAACTATTTCTATGAAGTTACAATATCTTCCTACTACAGTAGGGGAAACTGAGGCCTCAAAAGGGTAATTGAGTGATCCCCACTCAGTTAGCTCTAAGAGCCCTAGGACTCCTAGATTTAAGTATAGGACTTTCTTAGACTGTTCTTCCTCAAAGATACCAAAAGAGAAAAGAAAGTGGCTGGAGGCTGAACCCTTTGCTTACAAATACAATAGAAGAACTTATAGAACAGCCCTTAAAATCCTTATTTATAATTTTGTTTCATCATTCAGGGTTTTAGCTGCCTTGCAGATTTGTGTGGAGGAAGGAGTTCAATCACCACTTAGAAGGGCTTCCTTTTTTATTCTGTGGGGATAAAAATCAAGAAAAAAAAAACAGTAAGAACAAAGATATTTGGTAGTTAACAGTTCATAGACTGAAGACAGCATTCTTTCCTGTCTCAAAATTGTCATATCACTTCAAGGTGCTCAGATGTAATCCACAGACATATCAAATGCCATCTTTTTTACTTTCCCAACTATAGTAAAGAATGCTGTCCCCAATTAGGGATGTCTTCCCTGGGTGCAGGAAGGGAAGTGGCCACACATCTGTTACAAATTTGAAAACCCTGAAATAGATTATGTATGAGGCACTTTCCAGTGCTAGCCTTTTATGATTCCTACAAAACCAGAGTGAAAGTATCCAGCATTGAATTACTCCATTCAAGGCTAGATGTGCATATTGCCAGTAATCCCTCAGAGTCTTATGTAAATGGTCCAGAGGGTAAATGGGACCTTCAAGGTGCTGGGAGGGATCTGGGGCTGCCCTGAATAGCCAGCCCAGAGGCTGGCAGCACAAGGCTTTTCTAACCCTCTGATGGTGGAGAGCCAGGCCACTAAGATCATTCCTCTCCACTTCCTCATTTTTCTCATTAGTCTTCCTTACTCACACAGTGACACATTCTCTATTATAGAAGTGGTCTTTTACTTCTCAGACCATGAAACATCTAGAGTCTGAACAAAACCACATGCTCTCTTCCATGAGAAATCTACTCACAAACACATCTATACAATTTGGGGTTTACCTGTTTTCATAAATATTTGTTGATCTCTTAATCTCCATCAGATGCTCATCTCCATCAGATGTAGGTGATTTGGAGATGTTACAATGCCTTGGGACTGTATCTGTGGACCCAAAGTTTAATAGAGCCTCTTAAAGTTTTATTTGGAGCAGAAGGCAATTGTTCCTGTTGTGATCATTATTACCAAACACAGTAACAACAAATTTTTACTGGTATGTCAATATAGTGGTAAGCCCCAGTACTAAGAACTTTGCCTGAGTTAATTCCTTTAATTCTGATAGCAATCTGTATGAGGAATTTTATAAGAGACAATGATACATTTTAAGCACTTTTTAATAACAGTGCCCAAGATAGAGTGGATCCTCAATAAATGTTAGTTGTTATTACTGCTTTTATTGTCATTATTTTTTTGGCAGTGGCCCAGAAGTCCTAGGCACTTTCAGCAAGGTTAAAACTGTGCAATGTCTATGTACTTCATTGATGCTTATTTAGAGTGAGATGTGATCAAATAAAAGAAGAATGTAGAGGATAGGGGTCCACTGGGGCCTCTAGCCATCTGTTCCAAATGCTGTCTCTCTGGTTCAGATGCCCCAAACTGTCTTTCTGTCAGAAGATGATTGGATTCTGTGCTTATATAATAATTCATTGATAATTTGTGAGATGCATTGTTTTGCACCACTAAATCTCACTCTCTCAATCTGACCATGTGAGGAAGCATTTGGTAGGTACTTATCTATCTAGAGCTTGTTGGTGAAAGACAACAGACTAGCTTGGCCTCTGCAAGATCAAAGCCTAGCCCATGGATTTCACCAGAATCCTCCAGAAGTCATCAGGTATGTTATGCATGGCAACACAAAGAGGTTGCTCAAAGTTCACATATTTTCCATTGCTTTTTAAACGCCTGTATATATTTCTGCTAACAAAACAGGCTCAAAACTTTCTAACAAAGCCTTAAAACTTAGACTATAAACTACTTTAATAATTTATGTAAAGCATTTCAGGGCATTTTTCAGAGGATGATTATTAAAATCATCTTAATATGGAATATTATTTGGGTAGAAAATAGGATAACTAAAATAGGTTTACACAGGCTTAATATAAGAAGGAAAACATTCTGAGGCCTAAAGTTTTGATTAGAAATAGCATACAAAAATATGTAACAATAATTCACTAGTATATGGAATTGGATACTATAAAGCAACTTAATTTTTAATTTGGACTGGTCTTTAATGAATAAAATTTCTAAAGTTAGGGTCTCAGTAGATATGCCATTCATCAAATAGTTTTTATGTGCCACCATACAAGGTACCCAGGAAAGATCTATAGATGTGTAATCTAAACAAAGATTTAGGACAGCAAGTTGGAGAATGACAAGCCTCTATGGGAGCTCAGAAGGAATCTAATTTAGAATTGTTTGGAAAATGCAAAGCAGTGTTCCGTGCAATAAGGATTTGGCATATTAACACATTCAAGAGATGTAGGGGTTTCAGTATTGCCGTCCATGTTGTTTTTGATCTTTTAATAACTTTTCTTCTGAATATAAAGCCTTAACTTCTGGGTGTTGATAGCATGGAAAAGATAATGAGCACAAAGAAAACAAACTCATTCATACTCTCAAACTCCTTCTGCCGCACACCCAGTATTTGTTTTCTTTCAGCTCTTTTCATGCATCTTTATGTGTATCTTTTTTTTTTTTAGGAAAAAGAAATGATATGGTAAGAACACATTGCTTGTTTTCAATGTTTACTGCAGTCATTAAATATGTTTAACAGCAACAATCCTTTCAAAAGGCTTAGTTGTATCCACAAGGCTTTAAGAGTCAGAAGTTCTGGGTTCTAGATCTTTTCCCACAATCTATCAGCTGTGCAACTTGGAAAAAAATATCTTAGATGTTCTGACATCCAGTGACTTTGTTTGCAAAATGAAGATAAAAATAGCTAGCATTTATTGAAGAAGCATGACTCAAAACATTTTCTGTAAGTCATCTTACAAAATTTTCCCAGGATTTCATTTCAGGTAGACATTATATTTTTATGTTTAAAGAATATAAGTACACACAATATTGGGTTTTGTTGTGATTTGTCCAAGATTTCACACTTGGCTACGAGTCAAAATTTAAGCACAGGTAATCTGACCCCTCTACCACCACAATAACATCTAAATGGTGCTTTCTCAAGTTTCTTAAGGCAGGAGATTGAACCCATCATTTGTTAACACATTTTCTATTCTAGGATCTATGATAAATTATCTGTGAAATGAACATTTCCCTTATATGAATTTCTTTTTTTAGTAATTTTTTAGTTGTAGTTGAACACAATATCTTTATTTTATTTATTGTTATGTGATGCTGAGGATCGAACCCAGCATCTCGCACTTGCTAGGCGAGTGCTCTACCGCTGAGCCACAAAACCAGCCCCTTATATGAATTTCTTAATTGAAAAATTTTCAAACCCAAGTTATCTCAAAGAAAATTTTTCTTTCTCTGCATGATTTTATTTTGAGAATTATAAATTCCTTATACCTGCATGTGCCACTCTGTGGTTCCTTGCCTAGGAACAGCTGGCTTCATGTAAAATCTTACTTTTTCCAAGCACTTTCACATGGATTGTCATGTTTGACCATGAGAAAATTTTTATAGATACTGAATTGGCAAGAACCATTCATAGAATTCACCATCTGGGAGATAGTGGCCCAATTTACAGCTAGTAAATTATTCTGTCAGTACTTCCTAGACTCACATATAAAGATTTCTCATTCAGGCAAGTTTTCCAAGCTCAAAAATATAATGCTAGGCAGTGTTATGTACTATTTTAGATTAGGTGGTTTTAAAAGACCTCTCTGAATAACTACGAAGGATATTTGAAAAGAACCTTAAATCTTGAGTAGAAGCCAAAAATGTAAATGTCAGAACAAAAGAGTGTGCCTGAACAGTGAGTGCAAAATCCTCCAAGCTGAGGAAAATTTATGTGGAAAAAAAGAAAAGAAAAGAAAAAAAGGCAATTGGACTATAGCAGAACAAGTCAGAAAAACAGTGAAAGACTTTGAGTAGAGGAGAACTGAGGGTTAGGTAATAGAAGAATTGAATGGCCACAATAAGAAATTTGGAAATTATTCCAGTTTCTAGGGGAAGGCAATGGGGGATCTAAGCAGAGAAAGGGAAGATCTGATTTACAGAAAAGGACTACTATAAAAGGAGATCAGACTGCAGGGCAGCAAGGTAGAAGCAGAAAGGCACTTAGGTAGTTACTAGGCCACATCAATTACAGTGAATGGAGGTTGTAAGGGGGTAGTGTTGAAAACAGCAGTAACTTGTCTTAATCCTGTACAAATATTTCCTTTTTGTGTCAGAAAAACACTTTCCCATCTGCTCTTGCAACTGACCTAATTCTCCAACTCTGGATTCCATCTCCTTCTCCTCATTTGCATTTAATGTTAGTATTTTCTCCTTCTGATTCCAAACCACCTTCCTCTCATCAGGAGGATCAGGATCAGGACAGGCAAGCATAGAATATAGCTGCTCTTTCTGATAATACCAGGTAATGTGTGGACCCCAGCTGACCCTCTGAATCTAAGCTCCAATTCTTACCCACTACTCCAAGCTCTGGCTTCCCTGCTTGAAGGGTTAAAATACAGATAGAACCCAAAAGGGGCAGATGTGTGCACAACCACAAGCATATTTCACATGTTTGGCTATAACCAGAAAGCAACTATAATTGCAGAAAAGTTTAGACATCTTCCCTTTATCAACTATCTCAAACATCATCACTGTATCTCTATTTATTCTGCATTTTTTTTCACAAGAGCTTATCTACCTGAGTTATATTTAAATACAAAACTGTGTTCTTGAGGATTTCCAGTGACCTTAGAATTTTGCATTACCTTGGGTTCAGTCTGGTGATGAAACTTTCTATTTTGACTCTAGATAGCATTTAGTTTGGTGACCTATATATTTCACTATCTCCCTCTTTTGCTCTTCTATGAAAAACAGAAGATATTTTGTATGTCAACATCTTACTGTTTATGGAAAGGAACCTGACAGCTATGATTAATGAAGTGAAGTCTCCATGCTCCAGGGCTGGCAGTAATGGCTTGCATTTTCCAGTTGTGAAAAGTTTCCTCCTGCAGGCAGTTAAAGAAATGTGTTTCCTGAATGTCTTATCTGGCTTTGATCTTTGCCCAACTCTCATCCCAAGACCAAGCAACAGAAATACTCTACTTAATTTTCAAAATGTACCCTTTGCTGGCAGCTATACTCGGTCAACCACTGATTCTTTCCACAAAATTCTACTACAGATTAAATTATAAAGTGCATAAATCCTAGTTGGTTTGCTTTGTTCTGAATTTTACTTTTACTTACCTATCAAATATCAGTCCTGCTCCAGTTCCCTCATCTCCTTGCCTCCACCAAGATCTTTCTCTCTTGTTCTCTCTTCTCTTTGCAGTATGGTTTCACTTTTAGAAGTGTGGGAAATAGAGGCAGAACCCAATTCATACTGCTCTTCTACAATTTATTAGCTGGGATATGCAATCAAACTGTGTAACCCCTCAGTCTCAGTTCCATTGCCACAGCAGTAAATATGACATATAATGTGCAAGGTTCTTATGAGGATTGTATAAACCCATGTGGGGCAAGGGCTGATCATAATACAGAGCAAAACTATCACTATTTTCACACTATGTAGCAGTGTGTAGCTCATCAAGAGAATCCTCTTTTAAGAAGAGATATTTTGTGTGTTATTAAGTTGAAATGAGAAACATCATATTTTGAATTTAGATATTCCATGTATATCCTATGAATCAGTCAGTCTTCACCTCCCCATTCTCAGCTGGTTCCTCAGAAGCCAAAGATGTGTTCATTCCCATTCACACAAGAGTAGTTCCTATGTATATGTTTATTTCCCAAACATGTTCTCCCTATGTGGAGCAAGACAGGGGAGCTACAGCAGGCAATAACAGAAAATTTGCTCTTTCTCCATTTCCAAATGTTAACCATTATTTCACAGGGTGAGACATATAGAAGAAACTTAGGAATTTCTGCATATAGACTGCAACATTGGAAAACTCCCCAAACCTAACAAAAACCTATGAGTTAAAGAGAATAAGGATATTGATATCTAATATTTATTGAGCACTAGCCACTTATTAGATCCTGGGTATCTGGAAATGTCCAGTTTTATATTCTCCCATAAAATGAAAGGCCAGACCTCAATTGTGGTGACCATATTTAAGTGATCTCATTATGGAGAGCATTAGGGTGACATGAAACTCTTTATGTAACTTCTGTTATGAGATTTGTTACCCCTAGCTTCCTGGTAGAAATCTGTAGTTCGCAGCAAGAGATTTCCAGAGATGATTGGGCTGATCCAAGTCCTGTTTCAGGACTGATATAAATGGCGGTCTTCACTAAGAGTACCTTGAGACATTTGCCTGTATTCATGAAGATTTCTTAAAAGAGAAGTTAGCTTGACAACTCTTGAATGTACCTGCTCCTCTACCTGGGCGACAAAGGAAGAGGCCTTGGCTCATTTGAATGAGGACTTAGGATAAGGCATGTGGTCTTTTTAACATGGCCAGAAAAGATTTGAATCTGTACCCTCTTTAACACAAAAACAGACAATCTGAACCAATGAATGGTAGTATGTGCATATAACTAGCTATAAATATAAGAAACTAATAAGTATATTTCATTTCTAAACTATTGGCATCTTGGTCACTTGAAAACTTCAAAAACAAAACAATTTTTAACTATTTGGCTCAAGTAAAAACTTATTCAGGCATAGAAATTGGCAAAGGTTATACTAATGATAAATACTTATCCCATAATCACATTTTCCATAAACCCTCCAATTTCCAAGAGTTTAACCAAAAAAAAAAAAAAAAAAGAATTGTGGAGAAAAATCTGAACAGACAGTCCACAAAAACAGCATAATGTTAACAGGATGTTAGGGTTTAAAGATTTTACCATTTCCTCTGTAAAAATCTTACCATTACCAAAACATGGAACTACCACTTTTGCCTTTAAATAACTGTTTAAAAAACTACTTTTCCAAGGAATTATTCTTTCATCAGACACTGAACACCTACTATGTACAGTTGCTCAATATGTACAGGTGGACCTTGTTCCTTCTGATCCTTCCTATAACACAACTGCTTGATCATGCGTCATGCAGTAGATAAAACAAGAACAATAAAACATACTATTTAGTATGTGTCAGGTATACTTTCTAAGCATGTCACATATATTAAACACAGGTAGTCCATAGCAATCCTTTTCAAGTGTTGCTATAAGCTGCTCAACTATCTGTCTAGAATATCAACTCTTCCTTATTGCTCTTCCTGATCTGCTTCCCTGCCACAATTGCATCTCTGGATACTAGCCTCTCCTAATCTGGTCCATTCTGCCCTATGATGGAACCATAATTCTGGAAGGACCCAAACGTCTTTCAACTAGGAGTTCAGGAGTACATAAAAAAAGATTTCTGTCAGTGATTCCAGGAGCTAAATAAAACAAACTTTGAATTAAACTGAGAAAAAAATAAGAATAAATTAGCAAGTGACTTGAGTTTCCAGAATTGAGCCAACCAACTTGAGAGGGAAACTGAAGATTTTAACATTATGTTAACCTCTGACAGGCTGAAATAGCAATAAAATCATATTTGTAATTTCATACCTAGCTACAGTTTTGGCCCTGCTAGCTACCTAACCTGAGAACATCAGAGTTAGAAATTACTTCAACAAATGGAGAAGCTGAGGCCTAAAGTGGTAGAAAAACTTATGCCAGTTCTTACAAATACCTACACAAAGAATAGGTCAAATGGTATTGACCAAATTATACTGTTTTATTGAGTGCATGAACAAATACAGTATACATATCAACAAATCCCACCATTATGTACTACTATAATACACCAATAACAAATATGGAGGAAAAAAAGGAGTAGGCCAGGTGCAGTGGTACATACTTGTAATCTAAGCATCTTGGGAAGCTGAGACAGGAGTATTGCAAGTTTGAGTCCAGTCTGAGTCAAGTAGCCAGACCCTGTCTCAAAATAAAATGTTAAAATGGGGTCTTCTGGGATGTAGCTCAGTGGTAGAGTGTACCTGGTTTGGATACCTAATATCACAGGAGAGGGAGAGGGGCAGGTAAGATGTGTCACAGAATCAACAAACCCAGACAGAGGACCAGGTGGACCTTGTTCCTTCTGATCCTTCCTATAACACAACTGCCCTGTCATGTGATTACACAAGAACAATAATAGTATGGACATAATAAATCTTCCCATTCACAAACACATGGACATGAATTCCTTAATTTATGAAGCACTCCTTTTCTTCTCAGAGACTGCATTCATGTGTTGGAAAGTTCAAATTATAAGAAATTGTTTACATTTTTATTACAAATTTAGAACAGACAAAAATACGAAAACTTTTCATATTTATGGGGTATTGTGAAAAGTTTTAATACATACATGTGTTATATAATATTTAAATACGTTGAAATGTTTTGATACCTATATATGTTATATAATATTTAAATAAGTTTAATATAATTATCTCCTCCAACCATTTGTCATTTCTTTATGGTGAAAAAACCCAAAATCCACTCTTATACCTTTTTGAAACTCATAGTACATTATTGTTCTCATCAGTTACCCTACTCTGCATTAGCACACCAGAAGTACTTACTCCTGTATAACTCTAACATGGTACCCATTGATCAACATTTCCCCAACCTCCTTCCCCACAATTCTCCCCAGAGTCCAGTAACCACCACTCCTCTATCCACTTGTACACGTGAGGCAAGCACTCTACCAACTGAGCTATATCCCCAGGCCCCAAAACAACCATTCCAATGTCCAATAACATTTCTCCTGTTTTCTTTAGAAGTTTTATAGTTTCCAGTCTTACATTTAAGTCTTTAATTCATTTTAAGTTGACTTTTGTACCTTTTGGCAGATGGGGGTCTAGTTTCATCCTTTTGCATGTGGATATCCAATATTCACAGCACCATTTGTTAAAAAGTCCATCCTACCTCTAGAAGGTAGGATGTTTTCTGCACCTTTTTCTAAAATTATTTGACTATTGATATGTAGGTTTATGTCTAGGCTTTCTGTCCTATGTTCTCTGAGTGTCTGTTTTTATGCCAATAACATGCTGCTGACATTACTAAACTTTTTAGTACATTTTGAAGTTGAGTAATATGCTGCCTCCTGCACTGTCCTTTTTGCTCAAGATGGCTTTGAAGTTTCAGGTTTTGCTGTGGTTCCATACAAATTTTAGGAATTTTTTCCAAGTTCTGTAAAGAATGTTTGATGTTTTATTATAGGGATTGTACTCAATCTGTGGATTTTTGGGGGGTGGTATGGACATAATAATTCTTCCCATTCACAAACAAGGGGTATCTTTCCATTTGCTTGTGTCCTCATCAATTTTTTTTTAATTTTGTTGAGGTTGTTGGTGTTTTATATTTTGAGATGAAATCACTCTTCACTTATCTTTCATCATTCATGGACTCACAGCACATACCCCTCCCTTTTCCAGACTAAGTTAATCAAGTATCCAGTAGCTCCTTTGGCCAGCCTCAATATCCCTAGTTCCTCCAACTTTTCCTCACATAACATAAACAATAACCCAGATCTGTAAGCTTTTTGCCAGGAAGAAAGGATTTGTTGTAGTTAAAAGCATAGCCTTTGCTGACAGATAAACCCCTGGGTGGAATTTCAGTTCTGCACTCTCATCCATGCCCAAGGAATGTTTATTTAATCTGACTATATTTTGGGTTCCTTTTACATAAATTGATAAAGATGATACCGACCTCCTAAGGTTCTTGGGGTAAATAAATGTACTAATACATGTAAAATGCAAAGTGCCATGTTTAACCCTTTGTAGGCATTCAACATATATATTTGAATAGAGGAATGAATGAACCCCTAGTTGGGTACTTTGTCTAAACTCAGCACTAAGATATTCTATAGAATAAGCAGCAACCCTGGAGAAGACCCTGCTGGGAAGATGGGCATAGAAGATGCAAATGAGAACTTAGGGATATCATGGTTGATGAATTTTATACAAAGTTCACCTCAGCTCTTCCTGTCCCAAGTGTACCAACCACCCAGAAAGCAGAGTACTTCATATATGGCATTCTGTTCAGTACAGGAGTGGAAGGAAAACTCTTGAATGCATGTCCTTTCCTACTCCTCTGGACATTCTCATAAAGATCCAATCACATGCAAATTTAAAAAGTTCAAATACTAAGTTATTTTGGGAATGGGAGAAAAGGTACTTTATATTCTTTCTCCTTCCTCTACAAAAATAGCTAAACAAACTTTCCTAACTCATTCCCAAAACCTTCTTGTTTGGGCTGATCTCAGTCCTGGAAGGTCTTACCCTCAAAAGAAAGGCCTGAGAAAGTCATTAAAGGCAAGTGAGAACCCTGGAATGGAAAGATGCAGGGAAGATGGAAATTCAATTGGATTTTTCTTCCAGGTGATCCATCTTTCAATAACAGGAAGATGAAACCAAGTAAACTGCCTCAAGGATAACATCTCCTAAATCATTATGAAATTAAATATAGCTTCAAATGGTGCTTTGGATATAGTCTGCCTTGCCTAGAATTCAGGCTCCTCTCTTCATTATCTAGATTGTGGAAAAGAGACTGAAATTACTTAGGACTCAGTTTTCTCCACTATAAAAAAAATAGATAATGGTCCTCATAAGATTTTGAAGAGAACTAAAGCAAAGAATCCGGTTTGTTCTGTTTCTAGTATGTACCTTAGAACTATCTCATTAGGTGTAAAACAAGAAGCCTTTGACCTATTAACATATTGTAATCAAACACTGATACTGAGTCTATACCCTTTCCCTACTCCTTACTCTTATTCCTATGTCCCTTCTGGTTCTCGGTGGGAAGGAAAAATACTATACCAATATATTATCCACCACTTCTCAGAAAAAGCTTATCAAAGAGGAAGGACCACATGCATTAGGGTTGGAGTATAACATAAAAGGAAAGGCACATCAACCAGGATGTTGCTAAGCATCATGCAATGCCTACAGTGTTCTCCTGTAATGAGAAATTATCTAGCCAAAAATATCAATAGTGCCAAAGCTGAGATTCACTGGTCTAGAATACACAGGACATAAGGGATTGGTGGCACAAGAGGGAGATGATAATAAAAGGATCTTGAATATAAAGCTAAGATTTCTTCTGAAAGATAATGCATTATAGGATTACAGGATTGCATTATAAGGTTTGAGGTATGAAGAAAATAGAATTTGGGGATGATTTGTATTACAAAGCTTTGTCTAATATACTGGAACATAGAGAGTTCTAGGCATCCTCATGCAAGTGTACATCTTTTATATCATATTGTAGATATAATGCCCCAATATCTGCTTGAGAAGTCATCAAGGAGGAAATTTAAAAATTCTTAGAGATAAATGAAAACACAAACACAACATATAGGAATCTATGGGACACACTGAAAGCAGTTCTAAGAGGAAAATTCATTGCTTGGAGTTCATTCCTTAAAAAAAAAAAGGAAAAAAAACAACAAATAAAGGATCTCATACTTCATCTCAAAATCCTAGAAAAAGAAGAGCAAAACAACAGCAAAAAAGTAGAAGGCAAGAAATAATTAAAATCAGAGCTGAAATTAATGAAATCAAAACAAAAGAAACAATTGAAAAAATTGACAAAACTAAAAGTTTGTTCTTTGAAAAAATAAATAAAATTNAAGAAAGAAAGAAAGAAAGAAAGAAAGAAAGAAAGAAAGAAAGAAAGAAAGAAAGAAAGAAAGAAAGAAAGAAAGAAAGAAAGAAAGAAAGAAAGAAAGAAAGAAAGAAAGAAAGAAAGAAAGAAAGAAAGAAAGAAAGAAAGAAAGAAAGAAAGAAAGAAAGAAAGAAAGAAAGAAAGAAAGAAAGAAAGAAAGAAAGAAAGAAAGAAAGAAAGAAAGAAAGAAAGAAAGAAAGAAAGAAAGAAAGAAAGAAAGAAAGAAAGAAAGAAAGAAAGAAAGAAAGAAAGAAAGAAAGAAAGAAAGAAAGAAAGAAAGAAAGAAAGAAAGAAAGAAAGAAAGAAAGAAAGAAAGAAAGAAAGAAAGAAAGAAAGAAAGAAAGAAAGAAAGAAAGAAAGAAAGAAAGAAAGAAAGAAAGAAAGAAAGAAAGAAAGAAAGAAAGAAAGAAAGAAAGAAAGAAAGAAAGAAAGAAAGAAAGAAAGAAAGAAAGAAAGAAAGAAAGAAAGAAAGAAAGAAAGAAAGAAAGAAAGAAAGAAAGAAAGAAAGAAAGAAAGAAAGAAAGAAAGAAAGAAAGAAAGAAAGAAAGAAAGAAAGAAAGAAAGAAAGAAAGAAAGAAAGAAAGAAAGAAAGAAAGAAAGAAAGAAAGAAAGAAAGAAAGAAAGAAAGAAAGAAAGAAAGAAAGAAAGAAAGAAAGAAAGAAAGAAAGAAAGAAAGAAAGAAAGAAAGAAAGAAAGAAAGAAAGAAAGAAAGAAAGAAAGAAAGAAAGAAAGAAAGAAAGAAAGAAAGAAAGAAAGAAAGAAAGAAAGAAAGAAAGAAAGAAAGAAAGAAAGAAAGAAAGAAAGAAAGAAAGAAAGAAAGAAAGAAAGAAAGAAAGAAAGAAAGAAAGAAAGAAAGAAAGAAAGAAAGAAAGAAAGAAAGAAAGAAAGAAAGAAAGAAAGAAAGAAAGAAAGAAAGAAAGAAAGAAAGAAAGAAAGAAAGAAAGAAAGAAAGAAAGAAAGAAAGAAAGAAAGAAAGAAAGAAAGAAAGAAAGAAAGAAAGAAAGAAAGAAAGAAAGAAAGAAAGAAAGAAAGAAAGAAAGAAAGAAAGAAAGAAAGAAAGAAAGAAAGAAAGAAAGAAAGAAAGAAAGAAAGAAAGAAAGAAAGAAAGAAAGAAAGAAAGAAAGAAAGAAAGAAAGAAAGAAAGAAAGAAAGAAAGAAAGAAAGAAAGAAAGAAAGAAAGAAAGAAAGAAAGAAAGAAAGAAAGAAAGAAAGAAAGAAAGAAAGAAAGAAAGAAAGAAAGAAAGAAAGAAAGAAAGAAAGAAAGAAAGAAAGAAAGAAAGAAAGAAAGAAAGAAAGAAAGAAAGAAAGAAAGAAAGAAAGAAAGAAAGAAAGAAAGAAAGAAAGAAAGAAAGAAAGAAAGAAAGAAAGAAAGAAAGAAAGAAAGAAAGAAAGAAAGAAAGAAAGAAAGAAAGAAAGAAAGAAAGAAAGAAAGAAAGAAAGAAAGAAAGAAAGAAAGAAAGAAAGAAAGAAAGAAAGAAAGAAAGAAAGAAAGAAAGAAAGAAAGAAAGAAAGAAAGAAAGAAAGAAAGAAAGAAAGAAAGAAAGAAAGAAAGAAAGAAAGAAAGAAAGAAAGAAAGAAAGAAAGAAAGAAAGAAAGAAAGAAAGAAAGAAAGAAAGAAAGAAAGAAAGAAAGAAAGAAAGAAAGAAAGAAAGAAAGAAAGAAAGAAAGAAAGAAAGAAAGAAAGAAAGAAAGAAAGAAAGAAAGAAAGAAAGAAAGAAAGAAAGAAAGAAAGAAAGAAAGAAAGAAAGAAAGAAAGAAAGAAAGAAAGAAAGAAAGAAAGAAAGAAAGAAAGAAAGAAAGAAAGAAAGAAAGAAAGAAAGAAAGAAAGAAAGAAAGAAAGAAAGAAAGAAAGAAAGAAAGAAAGAAAGAAAGAAAGAAAGAAAGAAAGAAAGAAAGAAAGAAAGAAAGAAAGAAAGAAAGAAAGAAAGAAAGAAAGAAAGAAAGAAAGAAAGAAAGAAAGAAAGAAAGAAAGAAAGAAAGAAAGAAAGAAAGAAAGAAAGAAAGAAAGAAAGAAAGAAAGAAAGAAAGAAAGAAAGAAAGAAAGAAAGAAAGAAAGAAAGAAAGAAAGAAAGAAAGAAAGAAAGAAAGAAAGAAAGAAAGAAAGAAAGAAAGAAAGAAAGAAAGAAAGAAAGAAAGAAAGAAAGAAAGAAAGAAAGAAAGAAAGAAAGAAAGAAAGAAAGAAAGAAAGAAAGAAAGAAAGAAAGAAAGAAAGAAAGAAAGAAAGAAAGAAAGAAAGAAAGAAAGAAAGAAAGAAAGAAAGAAAGAAAGAAAGAAAGAAAGAAAGAAAGAAAGAAAGAAAGAAAGAAAGAAAGAAAGAAAGAAAGAAAGAAAGAAAGAAAGAAAGAAAGAAAGAAAGAAAGAAAGAAAGAAAGAAAGAAAGAAAGAAAGAAAGAAAGAAAGAAAGAAAGAAAGAAAGAAAGAAAGAAAGAAAGAAAGAAAGAAAGAAAGAAAGAAAGAAAGAAAGAAAGAAAGAAAGAAAGAAAGAAAGAAAGAAAGAAAGAAAGAAAGAAAGAAAGAAAGAAAGAAAGAAAGAAAGAAAGAAAGAAAGAAAGAAAGAAAGAAAGAAAGAAAGAAAGAAAGAAAGAAAGAAAGAAAGAAAGAAAGAAAGAAAGAAAGAAAGAAAGAAAGAAAGAAAGAAAGAAAGAAAGAAAGAAAGAAAGAAAGAAAGAAAGAAAGAAAGAAAGAAAGAAAGAAAGAAAGAAAGAAAGAAAGAAAGAAAGAAAGAAAGAAAGAAAGAAAGAAAGAAAGAAAGAAAGAAAGAAAGAAAGAAAGAAAGAAAGAAAGAAAGAAAGAAAGAAAGAAAGAAAGAAAGAAAGAAAGAAAGAAAGAAAGAAAGAAAGAAAGAAAGAAAGAAAGAAAGAAAGAAAGAAAGAAAGAAAGAAAGAAAGAAAGAAAGAAAGAAAGAAAGAAAGAAAGAAAGAAAGAAAGAAAGAAAGAAAGAAAGAAAGAAAGAAAGAAAGAAAGAAAGAAAGAAAGAAAGAAAGAAAGAAAGAAAGAAAGAAAGAAAGAAAGAAAGAAAGAAAGAAAGAAAGAAAGAAAGAAAGAAAGAAAGAAAGAAAGAAAGAAAGAAAGAAAGAAAGAAAGAAAGAAAGAAAGAAAGAAAGAAAGAAAGAAAGAAAGAAAGAAAGAAAGAAAGAAAGAAAGAAAGAAAGAAAGAAAGAAAGAAAGAAAGAAAGAAAGAAAGAAAGAAAGAAAGAAAGAAAGAAAGAAAGAAAGAAAGAAAGAAAGAAAGAAAGAAAGAAAGAAAGAAAGAAAGAAAGAAAGAAAGAAAGAAAGAAAGAAAGAAAGAAAGAAAGAAAGAAAGAAAGAAAGAAAGAAAGAAAGAAAGAAAGAAAGAAAGAAAGAAAGAAAGAAAGAAAGAAAGAAAGAAAGAAAGAAAGAAAGAAAGAAAGAAAGAAAGAAAGAAAGAAAGAAAGAAAGAAAGAAAGAAAGAAAGAAAGAAAGAAAGAAAGAAAGAAAGAAAGAAAGAAAGAAAGAAAGAAAGAAAGAAAGAAAGAAAGAAAGAAAGAAAGAAAGAAAGAAAGAAAGAAAGAAAGAAAGAAAGAAAGAAAGAAAGAAAGAAAGAAAGAAAGAAAGAAAGAAAGAAAGAAAGAAAGAAAGAAAGAAAGAAAGAAAGAAAGAAAGAAAGAAAGAAAGAAAGAAAGAAAGAAAGAAAGAAAGAAAGAAAGAAAGAAAGAAAGAAAGAAAGAAAGAAAGAAAGAAAGAAAGAAAGAAAGAAAGAAAGAAAGAAAGAAAGAAAGAAAGAAAGAAAGAAAGAAAGAAAGAAAGAAAGAAAGAAAGAAAGAAAGAAAGAAAGAAAGAAAGAAAGAAAGAAAGAAAGAAAGAAAGAAAGAAAGAAAGAAAGAAAGAAAGAAAGAAAGAAAGAAAGAAAGAAAGAAAGAAAGAAAGAAAGAAAGAAAGAAAGAAAGAAAGAAAGAAAGAAAGAAAGAAAGAAAGAAAGAAAGAAAGAAAGAAAGAAAGAAAGAAAGAAAGAAAGAAAGAAAGAAAGAAAGAAAGAAAGAAAGAAAGAAAGAAAGAAAGAAAGAAAGAAAGAAAGAAAGAAAGAAAGAAAGAAAGAAAGAAAGAAAGAAAGAAAGAAAGAAAGAAAGAAAGAAAGAAAGAAAGAAAGAAAGAAAGAAAGAAAGAAAGAAAGAAAGAAAGAAAGAAAGAAAGAAAGAAAGAAAGAAAGAAAGAAAGAAAGAAAGAAAGAAAGAAAGAAAGAAAGAAAGAAAGAAAGAAAGAAAGAAAGAAAGAAAGAAAGAAAGAAAGAAAGAAAGAAAGAAAGAAAGAAAGAAAGAAAGAAAGAAAGAAAGAAAGAAAGAAAGAAAGAAAGAAAGAAAGAAAGAAAGAAAGAAAGAAAGAAAGAAAGAAAGAAAGAAAGAAAGAAAGAAAGAAAGAAAGAAAGAAAGAAAGAAAGAAAGAAAGAAAGAAAGAAAGAAAGAAAGAAAGAAAGAAAGAAAGAAAGAAAGAAAGAAAGAAAGAAAGAAAGAAAGAAAGAAAGAAAGAAAGAAAGAAAGAAAGAAAGAAAGAAAGAAAGAAAGAAAGAAAGAAAGAAAGAAAGAAAGAAAGAAAGAAAGAAAGAAAGAAAGAAAGAAAGAAAGAAAGAAAGAAAGAAAGAAAGAAAGAAAGAAAGAAAGAAAGAAAGAAAGAAAGAAAGAAAGAAAGAAAGAAAGAAAGAAAGAAAGAAAGAAAGAAAGAAAGAAAGAAAGAAAGAAAGAAAGAAAGAAAGAAAGAAAGAAAGAAAGAAAGAAAGAAAGAAAGAAAGAAAGAAAGAAAGAAAGAAAGAAAGAAAGAAAGAAAGAAAGAAAGAAAGAAAGAAAGAAAGAAAGAAAGAAAGAAAGAAAGAAAGAAAGAAAGAAAGAAAGAAAGAAAGAAAGAAAGAAAGAAAGAAAGAAAGAAAGAAAGAAAGAAAGAAAGAAAGAAAGAAAGAAAGAAAGAAAGAAAGAAAGAAAGAAAGAAAGAAAGAAAGAAAGAAAGAAAGAAAGAAAGAAAGAAAGAAAGAAAGAAAGAAAGAAAGAAAGAAAGAAAGAAAGAAAGAAAGAAAGAAAGAAAGAAAGAAAGAAAGAAAGAAAGAAAGAAAGAAAGAAAGAAAGAAAGAAAGAAAGAAAGAAAGAAAGAAAGAAAGAAAGAAAGAAAGAAAGAAAGAAAGAAAGAAAGAAAGAAAGAAAGAAAGAAAGAAAGAAAGAAAGAAAGAAAGAAAGAAAGAAAGAAAGAAAGAAAGAAAGAAAGAAAGAAAGAAAGAAAGAAAGAAAGAAAGAAAGAAAGAAAGAAAGAAAGAAAGAAAGAAAGAAAGAAAGAAAGAAAGAAAGAAAGAAAGAAAGAAAGAAAGAAAGAAAGAAAGAAAGAAAGAAAGAAAGAAAGAAAGAAAGAAAGAAAGAAAGAAAGAAAGAAAGAAAGAAAGAAAGAAAGAAAGAAAGAAAGAAAGAAAGAAAGAAAGAAAGAAAGAAAGAAAGAAAGAAAGAAAGAAAGAAAGAAAGAAAGAAAGAAAGAAAGAAAGAAAGAAAGAAAGAAAGAAAGAAAGAAAGAAAGAAAGAAAGAAAGAAAGAAAGAAAGAAAGAAAGAAAGAAAGAAAGAAAGAAAGAAAGAAAGAAAGAAAGAAAGAAAGAAAGAAAGAAAGAAAGAAAGAAAGAAAGAAAGAAAGAAAGAAAGAAAGAAAGAAAGAAAGAAAGAAAGAAAGAAAGAAAGAAAGAAAGAAAGAAAGAAAGAAAGAAAGAAAGAAAGAAAGAAAGAAAGAAAGAAAGAAAGAAAGAAAGAAAGAAAGAAAGAAAGAAAGAAAGAAAGAAAGAAAGAAAGAAAGAAAGAAAGAAAGAAAGAAAGAAAGAAAGAAAGAAAGAAAGAAAGAAAGAAAGAAAGAAAGAAAGAAAGAAAGAAAGAAAGAAAGAAAGAAAGAAAGAAAGAAAGAAAGAAAGAAAGAAAGAAAGAAAGAAAGAAAGAAAGAAAGAAAGAAAGAAAGAAAGAAAGAAAGAAAGAAAGAAAGAAAGAAAGAAAGAAAGAAAGAAAGAAAGAAAGAAAGAAAGAAAGAAAGAAAGAAAGAAAGAAAGAAAGAAAGAAAGAAAGAAAAATATGTATTTTGTGGAAAATAAAAATTATAACGTATTATTTTAGATTAATTTCATTGGGAAAAGAATAAAAATTATATTAATGTTTGACAACACCAAGTGTTGGAGACCATGTAGACTAGCAGGACTGAGAGGTAAAGAAGTTTACCAAGACCAATCTATTGTGGGTTGATCTTCTATAAAAGGAGATGGTGTCTCTAAGTCTCCATGGAAACCAACTTTGTTCAAATGCCTAAGGTCCAAACCTAATTAATCACAAGGCTTAGACCAGAGCTCCATGATTTTGCCACAGATGGACTGGTGCTTCCAGAAACATGAATATTTGTGTCAAATGAAAAGCCCTGTCATTCAGTTATCATCATTCAGCTTCAGCTGCTATATTTGGAACCTGAGCTGCAGATTACCTCAAAGAGGAGGCAGTCCTACTCCCTATCAAGGAGAATCAGCCAGCAGTATAGAGATGGACTGAAGGTTCTTCTATGATACTTTGCTAATTTGGGGACTCAAAATGTATCAATAGAAGAGCTACAACAACCTAAATCATGCAGATAAAAGCCTCACAACACATCAATCTAAAAAGCTTCTTCATAGCAAAGGAAACAAACAAGAACATGAAGAAAGAGCCTACAGATTCAGAGAAAATCTTTACCACATGCACCTCAGATAGTGCACTGATCTCTAGGATATATAAAGAATTGAAAAAACTTAACACAAAAAAATTAAATAACTTAACCAATTAAGGATCTGAACATACAGTTCATAGAAGAAAATATACGAATGGCCAACAATATATATAAAGAAATGTTCAACATCTCTAGCATTTAGAGAAATGCAAATCAAAACTACACTGAGATTTCATCACACTCCAGTCCATATAGCAATTATCAAGTATACAAATAACAATAAATGTTGGTGAGGATGAGGTGAAATAGGTTCACTTATACATTGCTGGTGGGACTGCAAATTGGTGTGATGACTACAGAAAGCAGTATGGATATTTCTTAGAAAACTTGAAATGAAACTACCATTTTACCCAGTTAATCTCACTCCTTGGTATAGACCAAAGGATTTAAAATCAGCATACTATAGTAATTTGGCCACATCAATGTTCATAGAAGCTCAATTCAAAATAGCTAAACTATTGAACAAACCTAGATGCCCTTCAACAGATGAATGGATAAAGAAAATTTGGTTCATATACACAATGAAATATTACTCAGCCTTAAAGAAGAATTAAATTATGGCATTTGCCAGTAAATGGGTGGAACTGGAGACTATCATAGTGAGTGAAATAAGCCAGTCTCAAATAGACCAAAGGTAGGGGTGGGGGAGGTGGAGTTTCACTGATTGGACACAGGGGAAGGGGGATAGGAATGGGAAAGACAGTAAAACAAATTGAACATAACTTCTCTATGTTCCTGTGTTTCCTATGTTCCTATGAACATAACTTTCCTATGTTTCCTATGTTCCTATGAATACATGACCAGTGTAACTCCACATCATGCACAACTATAAGAATGGGATTTTAATTAGAATATGTTATAGTCCATGTATGTATAATATGTCAAAATACACTCTACATCATTATACCTTAAAAGAACAAATAAAATAATGAAAAAAATTAAAAATAAAAGCCTCAAAACCCAAAAGGCAGAGTCTTCCCTTTATTATCTAAGATCTGGCTGTGCTAGGTAACTATGTTTTACCCTATTATTGAGTAGGTAAACAGGAGTCCAAATAATAGTATACTTCTTATATTGAGTGTTGGGTCCTCATGTGTTTACTACATTGTAGAAAATAAGTAAATAATTATGAACAAATAGATAAAAATTACAAGGGAAGTAATTTGTGAGCTAGTTATGGGAGTAGCTTACGAAAACACTATTAATTAATCTAAGTAATCCAACCCTGCACTCTTAAGTTCAAACTAAAAGGGAAAAAAATTGTTTTAGAACTTTATTATAGGTGGTTCATATGCCTTACCTAAAATTGTAGTGATAATTTGTGATGTGGTATATCATTTATATTCATTTTTCATATTTTTGTGTATTATGATGTTTTAACATATTAATTTTTTCTGGCTGGATAGAGGCTGCCCTTCTGTCACTTGACAATTCTTAGAGATAGAAAAGTACTCAGCTGGGCTCATGCCTTTACTATGAAAACTAATCCAGAGCCATACCACCTCCATCAAGCCCCACACACCCCAGTAGAAGATAATATTCCTTTCCCAATTTATTTTTTATGAATTGTACTATTCTCTTCTCACTGTGCAAATTGTGTAGTAAGTAAGGAAATTTCCTCTTTATGCCAACAGTGAAATCAGAGCTTTTGGTACTAATTGGGAAAATGATCATGAGCAAAAAATGGAGAATGTTTTAAAAACATTGAAAGCTAAGAACAAATTTAAAATATTGTAAGCTAGGCACAGTGGTGCACACCAGTAATCCCTGCTACTCAGGAGGCTGACACAGGAGGATTGCAAATTTAAGGCCAACATGGACAATTTAGGGAGTCCATGTCTCAAAATAAAAGGACCTAAGGAGATAGCTCAATGGTAGAGAGAGCCACTGGGTTCAATTTCAGTACTTGGGTGGGAGAGTCTTATAAATGCATCTGGATAAAACAACTATGTGAGATTTAAGATTTACTTAAATTTTCTCAAGTGAGTAAATGACATAAATACACTCTCTAGCTAAATTTGCTCAAATGAGTAAATAACTTAAATATACTCTTTCCAAATGATAAAATTTCCCACAAAATTGCATGTGTTGGGCCATGTTCTTGAGGAGATATCAATATAGAATATATATTTTCTTCCAGTTTTATTCTAAAATTGTCTACTACAACATATTATTCAATCCTAAACCCGTTTTCCCAGGCATATTTTTAAGTCACTTGTTCTAGTAGTCAAAAAATACTTCACAAATACAAAACAGCCTGTAGAGTACTTTATTTGCTAAACAGTAAAGCAGCAAACCAAATTATCTGCTTCTCTTTTGAAGTCACCTGACTGCTATCTTGCAGAAAAGCTTCATACAGCAGATACAAGAAAACTGCCTGCAAAGTTCCCTTGAGTACCACTGGATCTCCTAGAATTTTCCCAGAGATTAATAAGAAGAAATTGGTTAATTTTGTGGAGGATCTGTAGGATCCAGACCAATGTTAAAACGTTGATTTGGAAACCACTGTATAATTGTAGGGAAGCATCAGATTGTACCCTCAAATTCACAGATAACATTTGTTCTGCTCCATTTCCAGCATTTGAGTTAAACTCAGCCACCAACAGTTAATTATACATATTTCTAGCTGTAGAAATTCTAAACACTCACTTCTGGAGATGGTGGAGATGGCTGAGGTCCAGCTGTGGTTGATAATGTGTGCTTGACATAACAGCAGTCAACATAATAGAAAATTCCTACCTTGTGTTCAACAGGTGCTTAACAGAACTCGGTGGTTCACATATCTACAATCAGAGCTGTATTTCTCTGGGTCTTTTTCTTTTCTTTTTATTGCTTTTTTAAATACATGTTATACATGACAGAACCATCCATTTTGATATAATTCAGCAAAAACCTTCAACCTTTGGTTTTGGGGGACTTGCTTGTTTCATTTAGCATAATAGTCTCCAGGTCCCTCCACTTACTGAAAAAATGTCACAAAGTCATTCTTCGTAATGGCTGAAAAATACTCCATTGCATCACTGGGTCTTGAAGAAAGAAAAAGTTAAAAATGACTTAGAGCATGGATAGCTCTTGGAAAGAATTATGAAGAAAAAAGCTTCTATCCTCGGAGATTCCTCAAATTTCTCCTCTTACACTTTATATTCAAATCCACACAGAGATGTTGCCCCCTCTTTTCATGTTCTACTGGCCCCTAGATAATCTGATTTCTGCAGTCTAACTTCATCTGCTCTCATTCTTCCCTTTATCTCTGTGTGCATTCACAGTGGCCTGTCTGCTTCTCAAATGCACTAAGTTGACCCCTTTATCAAACAATTTTGTGTTGCTCTTCCTCTGCCTAAAAATGTTCTTATCCCCTTCCTAACCCTGCGTCCTCTCAGCCTGAATGTTTTTTTCCCTTTCTCCCAAAGACAGACTCCTCTTCCTTCAAGTCTATGCATGAGCGTCTTCTTCATAAAAAAAATAAAAAATAAAATAAAATAAAAAACCCCGAATTAACTAATATCCTGTCATTAAATTTCTATCTATCCTATTACCCTGATTAGTATTTTTTACAGCATTCCACTAACTGGAATTATATTATCAATTCATTAATGTGTGTATGTGTTACTGGGAATCAAACCAGGGCCTTATGCAAGGTAGGCAAGTGGTCTACAATTGAGCTACAGGCCTAGCCCCTATCAATTTGTTTACTTATTTTGGTGTTCCTACATGGCATAGAAGCTCCTTTAGGAGCATCTTGAGCAGTACATAGTGAACTCTTAAAAATGCTTGTTGAATGAATAATCAGATGAATATTATAGTCACTTCATTGTTGAACGATGATAAACAGCTCAGGTTTTAAAGTCAGTGCTATGTTTGAATTCCAGCTTCTACATAAAATATCCTTTGTGCATTACCTAACATTTCTAAGCTTCATTCTCCTCATCTGCAAAGTAGGAACAAACATATGTACCTTACTGGGTTTTGTGAAGATTAGACAAAATAAAGCACAGGATACTAACTTGGAAGTATCTGCCCTATAATAAATGCTCAAGAAACCTCAGTGACATAAGTAATGCCTATCTCAAAAGATGTTTGCATCTGAAAAGATCTCAAAAACAATCTTAATCTCAAGGAGGAGATGCTGTGTCTTGCTAGCCATGGGACTAGGTATCACTGGTGTGCTTTCTCTGGGCAGAGAAGAGATCTCATTAAGAAGATAACCAGCACATTATGATTGGAGAAAAGTTTATCAACAGAAAAGCACACAAGAACTATCTTTTGCAGGGTGATAGAAGTCAGATTGTGCCAGAAGTTACATGGCTGATAAAGAGAATGCCTTAGGCAATAGCACCTTCTGTGTATTTACCACATTCAATTACTGTCCATGCATACACATAAAATGTCAGTCTCCTAGAGTTGACAACATTTACTTCCTCCCATCATCTTAATTAAAGCATATAATCTAGAGATCAATTTATTAAATTATAAGAACTCTAAATTACAAATGTAAAATATTCATATTGACCTGATCCATTTCTTCTCTCCATCTAGGAAAAAAATCATGAAAATCAAATTGTGATTCAAAAACAGTTTGATCAAGGAAAAGTATTTGTATGTCTCAAATATTATTGGATCCATGCTGTATAAATTAATTCTTTGTCAGGTGTACTGCAAAATCCTTGGGCTGGTACAAGAGGGATGCTGTTTTCTTCCTCTAAACCGTGTTAATCAACGTTTTCTCACATTCCAACCAGTCCTTTCTTTAGACATCTTAATATCATTATCTCACAAGAGCTTGGTCTCCAGGGTGGGAGAAATTTTTCAGCCACTGAGTCTCATGGTAATTTTCCGAATGTATTTTCTATAATTGCATCCTTAAATCATCTTATTTTTAAAGGTCTTTGTGTGTATTCCATGTGTACTCTTAGAGTCTATGAGTTGACATGTTTAAAAATTGTCAATGATTTTATGACTAATAAGGATTCGTACATAGAGACTGTTCAAAATATTCCAGTTTTCCTCCTTCAAAGAACACAATAGGATTGCAGTCCTACCCCCTTGAAGGGATGCATGACCATTGACTAACAAAAAAAAATGTTGTAATGTTATTATGAGACACTTGCAGTAGAAGACTTTAAATTCCAGGCATCATGAGCCATGCTTATTTTCTCTCTGACACATCATCTGGTGATGTTCCAGGGAGTAGAGGCTTCATCAATCTTGATCCCAAAGTTCATAGAGCATCCATGATGGACATGTGGTATATGTGAAAAAAAAAATACTCACTGCTGTCTTAAGGCACTGACATTTGCAGTTATTTACTAATGTACCATTTCCTAACCCATTCTGACTAATATCAAAGATAAAAATTCCTAGACTGTCCCCTGGTAATATCCAGTTCTACTTTCACTTAGAAGTATTTCATGCTCACCATCTAGAAAATTAAATCAGAAAATGTTCACAGCTCTTTCAACTCACAAATTATACTTCTATCATTTATACTTATACTTCTAATTTACTGAAGATTTTTCTGAGCTCTGTCTTCAAGTCGATATCCATATTGACAAATCTGTGTTTTCACTCAGTAGCCCATCCAGATGAATTTCCAATATTTTTATCATCTGATCGTAGGACTTTCCTTTTTGCAAATCTTTTGGAGAAAGGACTGCATTTTTGATAATATAAAGGAAGACTCACAGACAATGTCTTTGCTATGTTTAAAAGAAGTTTTTTCTTAGGCATTTGAGTTTTAAAAACAATGCTCAGTTAAAATAACTTTACTTGGGAAATAGTAGGTAAAACAAAAGCTACTTGTGGCACTACAAAGTAGAAAAAAAGAAAGAAAGAAAACAAAAAAATCTAACTGCTGAGAATACATTGAGGAGGGGGAGAAGGCTCATTTTAGGCATGGTAGCAACATTAAAATACATACTTGGAGAGGGAAGAAAAAAACCCGTGAAAGGTAAAACATCTGCTAACATAAATTACTAAGAAAAAAAATAATGCTTATACTAAATGTGTAAACTACCGTCCAATGAAATATGTTCCTGATTTACAACAATTTTGAATAAAAATTACCACTCCTCATTAAGCTTTGTTCCATTAGCCCAGCTAATGAGAGAAGCCCGAAGCTGATTTTTTTGTGCTTCCTTATTTTTTTACACGTTCATCTTGAAAACTCAAAACATTCCTCAAAACATATGGAATAACTAAATCTCAAGTATTAATTCAAAGCCATTTTTCTCTCCACTATCCCAAGATGCAAAATATAGCTGAGAACAAAGTCAGAGCATAAAACACAGACTTCCCTCTCCTAGGCTCAGATAACAGACGTGCAGCCAAAATGGAATTTTACCAAACTTTCAAGGATTTCTAACAGAAACCTTAGTGGCCAAGAGAGAGTAAGAGGACATATTCAAAGTTTAGGACAAAAACTACCAACCAAGAATACTGTATTTGTCAAAACTGTCCTTTAGAAAGCAAGAAAGGAGTTCCAGATAAGCAAGAGCCAAGGACGTTTATCACCACTAGACCTAGATCAAATCCCAAAGAGATTTCTTCAAATAGAAGTGAAAGGACATAAAGTAACAACATAAAACTTTAGAAAATATAAAACTCATTGGTAATGGCAAATATATAGTAAAATTCAGAATTCTCTAATTCTGTCTGTAATTGTAGTGTATAAATTCTGTGGTGGGGGGAAGCAAAAGTTCAGAATTTTTATATGTAATAGAAGTTATCAGTTTAAAATAGACTGCTACACCTGTAAAATATTTCAGACAAATCTGATGGTAACCACAAAGAGAAAAACCTCTAGAATCAAACATACCCCTACAAATAATCATCAAATCACAAAGGAAGACAACGAGAGAGAAATAAAGGAACTAAGAAGGACAGTCAGAAAACAATTTAACAATATGATAATAGTGGTTGAATATATTAATAAAAGCAGGATCCAACAGTACATGTTACCTATAAAAGACCCACTTCAGCTTTAAAAGCACAGAAGTGAAGTGAAGAAACAGAAAGATATTCTGTGCAAGTGATAACCAAACTAGAGCATGGTTGACTCTACTTAAAATAAAGGAAGACATTAAATGTCTCTGTTAGCAGATGACATGATCTTTTATACAGAAAACCCTAAATGCTCCACTTAAAAATGGGTAAATCAATTCAACAACATCAGTAAAGTTACAAGATATCAAGGAAACACGGGATAAACAGCCTCTTCAGCGAATTAGAAATGGCAAGATTATGAAATAATTAGAATAGAAATTTTTAAACTATGATTAATATGATCTCATAATGGAAAAAAATAGACAATATGCAAGTGGATATTGCAGATGGATAAAACAAGCAGAAAAAAAGTAAACTCATGGAAAAATAAAAAGAATTCTAGGGATTGAAAATACTATAAGAGAAATTATGCATGCCTTTGAGAGGCTCATTATTAGACCAGAGATGATTGAAGAAAGAATTTCTGAGAGGACATGAAAATAGAAATTCCCAAAATTAAATCAAAGGGAAAAAAGACTACAAGACAAAACAACAGAATATACAAGGACTGTGGGACAACTATAAAAGGTGTAATATAGACATTATAGAAACACCAGAAGGACAACAAAAGCAAACCGAGGTAATATTTGAAGTGATAATGACTAATTTACCTAAAACTAATGTTAGACACCAAACCACAGATCCAAAATGTCAGAGAACACAAAGCAGGCTAATGCCAAAATAAATAACAAACATTAAAAAAAAAAAAAAAAAAAAAAAAACACCCGGCATACCTATGTTCAAATTTCGGACAATTAAGGATGTTTTGTTAGAAACCAGAGGAAAAATAGCTTATCTACACAGAAGCAATGATAAGAATTATATTATACCTATCTTCAGACACCATACAGGAAATCAAAAAGATAATGAAGTGAAATAATTAAAGTGCTGTGAAAAAAACATCTGCCACCCTAAAATTCTAGACCCTGAGAAGGAATTTTCAAACGTGAAAAAGAAGCAGAAATTTTCTCAAACAAAAACTGAAACTGTTGCCATTATATCTGCTTTGCATGAAATATTAAAAGAAGCTCAGAGAGAAACAAATTGATTTGTGTCAGAAACTCAGACTGACATAAAGAAAAGAAGAGCACCAGAGAATGAATAAGTGAAGGTAAAAGAAAATGCCACATTACCTATAACTAAGTAGTTGCATTCTCAAGTATTTGATTACATTAACTCATCAGTGTCTCTGATGAGAATCACCTTTTTATTTGTTTGTTTTAGTTGAAACATAAAATAATTCGATCAAATCATGAGACTCTTTGCTTTCATTTAATCTTAGTAGTAGCATACTGAGTGTTTTAACTCTTGAGTATTTTCTACATTAATAATGTTGATACAAGGGTACAGTATAATATGTTAATATCTGACTCCAGTTATTATTAAACCCCCAAAGGATTTTGCTCTCTCTTTGATGGAATTTAAAGCTCAGGAGTTTGACATAAGGAGGTTCATAAATACAAAATTATTATGTATTTGTGCATGTGTATCATGCATACTTTTCTAAATCAAAATCATAAGTTAATCATATATTCAAAGTAACTGACATCACCTAAAAGAAAATTAAGAAACCATTATTGCAAATTGCCTATTAAGTACTGGAAGGAGGAAATACACACATACACACACACACACACACACACACACACTTTCATTCCATTATCTTGGTCATCCTCATAAAAGGATTGATTTACCATTTTCCCAGTAGAGGGAACAATTTTCCTTCTTCTTGAATAAAACATCATATTTAAATGGGATGAGTTTGTGCACATCTTTACTTAAGAACTGCCAATGAACAAGGAGATAAATCAGTCTCACAATGTTTTAGTCAGCTTTTTCTCTGTTGCAACCAAAAGCCCTGGCAAGAACAATTAGAAGAGGAAACAATTAGAGGAGGAAAAGTTGGGGCTCACGGTTTCAGAGGTCTTAGTCCATAGATGGCTGTGAACGTCTAGAGCGTTCGGGTCCCTGGGTAAGGGTCACGAAATAACCGGGACACAGGGGATGCAGAGCCAAGGCAGCAATCGCAACTGCATGCTAAAGTTTATTTGCAAGTTCCTTTTATACACTTCTTCTAACAAAGCAAGCAATTCTTCAATAACACTTTACCCACATTGTCCAAATATCATGCCTCGGCAGATACACAGAGCTAGATTCAAATTGTTCCTGTTTGTTTGATAAGTACCCTCCTAAAGTTCTTTGTAGACATTATCTACTCCTCTGAGGATACATTTGTTTCTTCAGAATGTACTGTTCCCAGGATAAGTATGCAGAAAGCTTCTTCCTCTTGGACAAACCATGCAGAACTTGTGACTTGCGATAAGGGGAAGAGAACTTTTCCTCCTCCTAGCTGAGGTTTGCCTCAGCTGACCTAAATCACAGCCACAGCTCTTGCAAAATGTCAGGCCTGAGGGAGCTAAACTCTGCACACTTAAACCCCAACAGATGGCCAACTTCATTTTCTGGGGTTCAAGGTGAGGCAGAACATCATAGGAGAAGAGTGTGGTGAAGGGAAACAACTCAAGACGTGGCCCCAGGAAGCAGAGAGAGAGAGAACTCTTCACAACAAGGACAAAATGTATACCACAGAGACATAACACAGAGACAATTGTTATTCTTTGTACAAGTTTTTATTATCCTTTTTTCCCCTACTGAATGAACCAACTATGTTGATGTTGCGTGCACAGAACCACAACAAATTCCTTTGATAATAATCACTGTGACAAATCTCAAGGGCAACTGTGACCACTTACTTCAAAGATAAGTAATATGAATGAGACCCTGGAATACAGCTTGAACATATTAGACAGTGTCTTTTTAGAAGGTCCCACCCTCAATTCATCACCACAAACACCTATTTCCCAACTTTTTCCCCACCACCACCACACAATAACCTAAAGAAAGCACAATATGTGCATTGTGAACTCACATGGAATTTCATGTCTGCTAAAACTGTAAATTTTTTTTCTAATTCCAATTTAGTTTTAAAGGTTTGAAAAGGCAGATGAGGTTAGCAGAAGTTATAAAGGAAAACATTTCTTGTTTCAAACTGTATACTTGATATAGGAATTTAATTAAATATTTGAGTAGCATCAAAGAGGGAGAGCCATTACTTTTTTTTTTCTTTTGGAGGGAGAGCCATTACTTTTTCATACTTTTATTATAGAATTTTTCCTTAATAATCACACAAAGTTGATATTTCAGAAATTGGATTCTGTTCTCCTTTCCAGAAATAAAGAAGACCTCCATCATAACTCCAATAAATACATAGATCTATAGAATGAAAAATTACCTTAACTTTCATTTAATTTACTATTTCCCAAAGTATAATACAATATCATTAATTATAGTTGAGATTATTTTAGAGCATCAATAATATACTCTAAGTTTTTTAAATTGTTACATATTTTATAGTTGTAACTTCTAATTATGATGAATGATGCTAGTTTCCCCATGATGGAAATGACATAAGGTTGCTTTTCATATTAAACTAAGTAACTATGAAAATAGTCTTAATATTACAGGTGGTACTAATTTGAAAAGTAGTATCCTATTGTCTAAAATTTGGAAGATGCTTATTATTTTATAAATAAGCAAACAAAATCACAATAAAAGAAATTACTTTTCATGGCCATATATGTAATGAAGGATATAGCCAGAATTCAAACACAAATTTTGGCTTCCTATATATTTCACTGTTCCTCTCTGAAAGGATTTCAGTCTCATGTGGAATCAGATTGGCCCCTTGCTTCTTCTAAGTGTCTTACCAATGTCATTATATTGGCTGTGAAGCAATCCCAGAATTGATTCAGCAAAAAAATGTGAAAGGGCATAGAGATCATTTGGAAGGTCTAACAATCACAAGAATCTAAATCAGTGTGAATGTTCTCAAACTATGGAGTACATTGGAATCACCTTGGAAGTTTGTTTAAAATGCTGACCATGTCCCCAACCTGCCATAAGGCACATTCAGTTGGTCTAGGTCTACAAATATGGATATTTAAATAGCATCCCAGGATTTGTGCTGTAAATAATCTGAACTTTAAGAAATTGCTATGATCACTTAGTCCAAAGGAAGAACTTCCATTAAGCTAAAATGGTCTAAGGAATATTTAATATATATGGATTACCTGAACTTCTCTCACTTTCTTCAAACTAATACTTCCCTTATTTTGCTTTGCTTCACCAAAGAAGCCAAGAGAACTATCAGAGAAAGGGTATCTTTATTCTATACACTTAGGGTTCAGTAACTAGATCCCTCTCTCAGTCCAAGTAAGTTGTATTTCCTCCTCAGCCTCTGGGCCTACTACATGCTCTCCTTAAAACTAAATTCTTCCTGGAAGCATTGACCACAACTATAATTAAAGGACTTTCTTTGTAAACCATTACCTGGACTTTTCTTTTTCCTTCTTGGGTGAACATATTGGTATTGGCATTGCTATAATCACAATACACAGTGCACATGGGACCCAGAATACAATTAATGAACAGTAGCTGAATAAACAAGCAGACAGCATTTTGGTGAACAGATCTTTCTTTTTAGAAATGGTCTAAAATTCATATTTCGTAGGTAGAAAAAAGTGAATAAATAAACCTTTCCTTCTATCCTTTGAGAAAGTGGCATTTCCAATGGTCATCCTATAATGTGGCCAGGATGATACTGATTATAAATGCTTATTAATGAAATTTTATGAGAAAACACAGTGAATGCAAAAAAAGTGGTTTTGGTTTATGATATAAGCAAAGTCTATGATATAAGCAAAGACACTGAGCTGTTTTACAATCTCTGGAAATCATATGGAAAATGTCACCTGTCACTGATGTTCAGTGGACCCAAATATTGGCATTCACCAAAGACATCAGCAGGCCTCACTGCCTCTTCAGACATCCCTAGCCTTGGCTGTTGAGGACTACCCAGCTTTCAGCAAGACAAATCTCAGCTAACAGAACTGCAGACAGATTACCCATTTGGACCTTCCCTGAAGGTGACCTGCCATACTCTACCCAGCCAGCACCCTCATACCCATCCACAAATGAAAAGTCTGTCCTCATTAAAACCAAAGTGAAATGTCCATTATATCTCTATCAAAATTCCAATGGCACATTTCACAGAAATAGAAAAGACAATCCTAAAACATGTGCTGCAAAAGTACAATCAATGAGAGCAAAAATAAACAAGGGGACTACATCAAACTAAAATATTCTGTATATCAAAGAAAACAACTCAGAAAAATGGAAAGCAAGCTACCTAATGGGAGAAAATATCTGCAAGCCAAATATGTGATAGAGTTAATCTCTGAAATACTTGAGGAACTCAGTCAACTCAAGAAAAAAAATAAAATAATTTTAAAATGTGCAAAAGAATTTGAACAAATATTTTTCCAAAGAAGATATTATGAGTAGTCAATATCACTTATTATCAGGGAAATGCAAATCAAAACCACAATGAGATATCACCTCACACCTGTTAATAGGCTGTTCTCAAAAAGACAAGAGATAACAAGTGTTGGCAAAAGTGTGGAGAAAAGAGAATTCTTACATACTGCTGGTGGGACTGTAAACTGGCACAGCCATCATGAAAAACAAGGAGGTGCTTGCCTTGCATGCACAAGGCCCTGGGTACAATCCCCAGCACCACAAAAACAAAAAACAAAAACATGGAGAGCCACCAAAAGGGGATGTTTTCAGATCCAGGGGAAAGCATAGGGAGAACTTGTACTAAAAAGAAAGAAGTGCCTTGAGAATAAGGGAGTCATGTCAAAAGGATACCAGAGCCAACTTGAAGGGGACTTCACAGACCAAATGTGAGATCATTTGAGCATGACTGTGGCAACAGATTGACTATGGTTAGCAGTTCCTGAATTCATACTAAAATTAATAAAGAGAGATGAATGGAAAGTACCACCTTTCAGTTAGAATGCTACCTAATTATATGAGAAGAATAATGGAATTAGAAAACTACCTTGACCATAAGAAGTGATTCAAATAAAGATTATCAGCATATTCTGAAACTATTTTACTATGGGTGAAAGTTTAAGAAACAGAATTTTTACATAGTTTCAAGGTAACTTTTCATACACTATTTGTTACCTACTTGATAACTAATAAGTACAGAAATGCTTAAAAACGGAGACCTCTTGCGGATACCACGTTAGTCAAGTAATAAAATTCAACACCTAAAACAATGTCTTGAATACACCCTTTAGTTCTTATATGAAGAACTACTAATAGCACAGCATAACTCTGCTTTTCTTGCCTATGGCAGAAAATATCAGATCTAAATATGAGAAAATATCAGATAAATCTAAATATGAGAAAATATCAGATAACTTTGAGGAACACTCTACATAGTAACTTTCCTGTACTTGTCCAAAAGGTCAGGGTCATGAATAGCAAAGGAAAAAAAATAAAATCTTTCAAGTTGAAGAGGACCAAAGACACTTGACAACTAAATGCAATGGTGATCCTAGATTAACTCTTAAGGAAAAGGAAAGAATTCCACTTACAAACAGCATTTTTTAATAACTGGTAAAATTTAAAAATAGTCCAGTTATGAATAGTAATATTTTATCAATGTTACTTGGTTCTGATAGTTTTCTCAAGGTTTTGGAATGCAGGGTTCTTAAAGAATTTAGTTGTGAAAAGGCATTACATCTTCAACTTATTTTTTAATGTTTCCAAAATAATAATATAATAATAAAAATATAAATTAAATATACCCATGATATATATACACATATACAGAGAAAGAAATTTAAAAGGTAAATATAATAAAATGTTTACTTTTGGAGAATCTGAGTTAAGTTTGCACAGAAGTTTAACCTATTCATGCAACTTTTTAGTAAATTTGAAAGATTAAATGAAGAAGAAAAGACTCTTAAAAATGGAGGTAACAAGAGCTATCCTATAGATTTAATATGTGTGAAGTGCTTGGTACTAGAGTCTAGAAGATGCTTAGCAAAACATAGCAACTATACATTGTAAAGCTCTCATTACACATCCATGCACTGGTTCTAATGGGATTTTGAGGAAGTTTTCTGATGAGTTTTGCCTTTTCTTTAACTTATAGGGCTATTGTAACAAGCAAAAAAAAATTATTTATTGGAATGTTCCAGATTTTCCTAAATCAATACAAATGTTTGCCCATTCAACTTTTCTCAAGTATTTTAGTTAAAAGCAAGAATTCTGCTGCTAGCCCCTTATTGGTTCATATAGTGAATATTTGCAAATTTTGTTTCACTGGATACTCACAATGACCCTGTAGGTAGTTAAAATCATTACTTGTGTTTCACAGATAAGAAACTGAGTGTGGAAAAATGTTAAATAATTTATAACTAATAATTGGAGGGGCACAGTACCTTATTTTGTGATTTTTAAATCTAGTACTTCTTTTCTACTAAAAATTAATGTTACCGTATTATGCAATGTTTAAAGAATCTTACATGATTTGTACAAATTTGGATGGCCATAGAATCTTGCTAAAACATGACTGCATATATGGTTAGGGAAGGCAATTAAAACAAAACATGAGGGACTGGGGTTGTAGCTCAGTGGTAGAACACTTGCCTAGCACATGTAAGGCACTGTGTTCAATCCTCAGCACCACATAAAAATAAATAAAATAAAGGCATTGTGCCTATCTAAAACTAAAAGTATTTAAAATAAAACATGGAATATATAGAATTCAGACTACCTACAAATGTAAAAGATTCAGTCTTTTGTAACAAGCTAACTTTACTAAAGCACTTTAAAGACATAAATAAATTTATAGATATACCATGATGATGGATGGAAAGTTTGATGTTACAAAAATGTCCGTTCTCTTCCAATTCATTCATAATAAAACAAAATTAGAACCATAATTCCAATTGGATCATTTGTGAACTATGACAAGCTGATTCTGAAATTCATATAAAAGAGAAAAGGCACAGGAATAGCCAAGAACATTAAAAAAAGAAAAGGAAAAACAAGGAGTATCTACACTACCAGATGTCAAAGCAAACCATGTCATAGTAGTGAGAACTACAGTGTTGGCATAGGAATAGAAAACTCTTCCATGATATACAACAGAGTCCAAAACCTATCAGTAATTTTATTTATGATAAAAGTGAAATTTCACATCAATGGAGAAAAGATGTTCTTTCCAATAAATAACATTGAATAATTGCCATCAATTTTCAAAGCTATAAATTTAGATCCCAACCTAGTGTTATAAATGAAAGTAAATTCCAGATGGATTATGAACTTAGCTAAAGACACAAAATGTGAACATATACTAAGAACTACATGAAAATATTTTACAGTAAAGGAAGAAGAAAGACCTCCCTAGACTAAACACAAATCTAAAAGACAAAAGGTTGAACTTCATAAAAATGTAAAACTTGCTGGGCGTACATGCCTGTAATCCCAGCGTCTTGGTAGGCTGAGATAGGAGGATTGTGAGTTCAAAGCCAGCCTCAGCAAAAAGTGAGGTGCTAAACAACACAGCGAGACCCTGTCTCTAAATAAAATACAAAAAATAGAACCGGGGATGTGGCTCAGTGATCGTAGTGCCCCTGAATTCAATCCCTAGTATACCCAAAAATAAAAAACAAATGTAAAATTTCTTCTCAAGAAAAGTCAAAATAAAGACAAAGGATAGATTGGAAAAAAATCAACAAGTAAATTATTATTAAAAAATATAAAGAACTACAACTTTTAAATTAAAACCAAGAAAGAAATGGTTAAAAGACATGAATAGAAAACTACAGAAGAAGAAATGTGATCAGCCAAAAAATATCTGAGAAGATGCTCAATCTCACAGGTAATCAGGAAATTATAAACTAAAATAACAGTGAGATGTGTTTTTCCATCAGACTGGCAGAAACAAAAAGACTGATATCCAATAATGAGAGAGAGTTGGAGGAAAGACTACTGTAACCCAGAAGAGTCAGAAAGACATGGCTGATGAGCTGAGTGGAAACAACTAGAAGTTCTAGGTAAGGAAAGTGAGAAAATCAACTACTTCTGCTTTCCTAAAACAAGGCCAATATTTATATCCAATCCAGATTTTGTTGTTATTAATGAGTCTGAACATGGTAATTAGTGGGATGTCACATAATTTTCTTAACTTGTGTGACTGGAGAAGGCATACAACCCAAATGTATTTTCATCTAGGTCAGGATAAGAACTAGTGCCCAGAGAAGATTCAGAGACACAGTGAAAAAAAATATCTTTACTATTACATCCATGAGTTGAGCTTATTAAACATCACATATGTTATTATGTATGCCTATGTGCATACATGCATACACATAGACATATACACTCATACATATGCACACTCAGAGTTGGTCCCCATACTGATGAGCTACAAAACTACATATTTAACAGATTAAAGTTGGGAAAAAATATGTCTGTACTAAACTTGCTCAGACTCTTTTCTTTTTATTATTTGCTATACACTATTACCCACTATTTACACAGCATTTACATTGTGTTCGGCATTATAAGTGTATGCATTTGTGTATGTTCTATCCAAATACCACACCATTACATGTAGAGGATTTAAGGGTCCTGAACCCAAATCACCAGCAGATACCAAGGAACAACTGTATATATACAAAGTACTGGAAAGATACAATTATATTGTTGCCACAAATTTCCTCCAGAAAATAATTACATTTTTATGTGTGCAGAAATATGCCACAATGAAACCCACAATTCTGTAAAAAAAAAATGCAACAATAAAAAGTACATATCAAGAATTTTTCTAAAAAGTAGGCATGTGAGAATTATTATGCGATACATCTCTTTCAATAAAAGATCTTATGCCATTATTCCTAAATAGTATCAACTTAATTCTATAGCATCCAAAAAGATGTGCATAGGCATTGATATATACCTGAAAAGAATAATAATTCTGAGGCTACCAAAACCAAATCTTAGGCAGAAAAAAAATCTATCCTAATTTATGCCTTCATCTTGTCTCTGCTAAACCACTAGAGTCCATACAACTGATAGATCTCTATCAAGTTCTATACTCTTTCTTGCTGGCTGTGTGGTCTTCGGCAAGTTACTTAGCTTTTCCCAGCCTAAACTTTATTTATAAGATAGGGTGAAGGCACTTCTATTTATCTCTAAGGATTGTTGTGAAGATTAAATATTATGTAAGAATCAGTATTGCTGGGTGTGGTGGCACATGCCTATAATCCCAGTGGCTCCGGAGGCTGAGGCAGGAGGATCATGAGTTCAAAGCCAGCCTCAGCAAAAAGTTAGGAACTAACTAACTCAGTGAGACCCTATCTCTAAATAAAATACAAAATATGGCTGGGAATGTGGCTCAATAGGGGAGTACAGCTGAGTTCAATCCCAGGTACCCCCCTGCAAAAAAAGAAAGAAAAAATATTGTTTGAAAAGTTAATGCAATGTTAATATGATTAATATAAACATCTAATATAAATATCTAATCTTAATATTTACTGGATTAGTATAAATACTTAATATTTACAATCAATACATTATGATTAATGGTTGATATATGGTACCTATATTACTGTAAGAAATTCCTAATTTACCTCCTTACTACTAATCTAACCACTTGCTAGTCTCACTGTGACAAAGTAATTTTTTTCCAAAATAAGAGTTTAGTCTTTCCTCTGGTCCTCTAAGGCTCAGCTTACTTATCATCTCTCCCACAAAGTCATCCTACTTCTTTTCATAATGTGACAGATAGTCCTTTTCTGTCTGTAAAATCCTCTGTTGCCCTTTGTATAATATTTGTCTGTTATAGGTAATCTCCCTTACTTGATGGTGGTATATAAAATGAGAGACACTAGCACATACAAAATGCTTCCAATGTGAAGGGTAGTGTTCAGCATTTCTAATTACTTTTTCCAGTTACTCCTTAACAGGTTAAGAAATAGATGCTAAATGTCTTGATCAAGGACACTGGGTGAGTAAGGTAGGAAATTACTACATAAACCCAATCTTCATACTCCAAAGACCATATTTCAATTGCTATGTCTTGTACTTCTTGATATTCCCAGAACCTTCTACAGGATTTAGTAAATATTTGAGGAAAGAAATGAAAATATGATGTAGTCAAGTGTGTGTATCATTATGTCAAAATAAAAGTCGCTATTATATATAACTGTAATGCACTGAAAACAACTTTAAAACAGAAATTACTGCCAACAAAATTGGGAAGAGGAGAAACACAGCTCCCCTCTTTTTCAGAGAAAAGAATGATCCGTTAATAAACAATGACAAATGACAGAGAAAATACAGAAAGGAAAAAAAAATCTACCTGTGCTCTCTGGAGACTAAACAAAACAGTGAATTTTGAAAGGTTATCAAAACTTGTGTGAAGAAACTAAAAGGAGTTTTCAATGTCTACTCCCATGGCCTGAGGACAAACTGCAGTCATGACGTAATAAAATGTATTAGGATGGCTAATACTCTGAGAAAAAGCCTTCCATCTTGGTCACCTGAGGAGCAGAGCAATGGAGTCTGGGAAATCCAGTCACCAGAAAGTGAGGGGCTAACCTCAGATGGTAGAAATCTAAAGAAGAAGGGTTCCAGATAATGGGTAAGAACTCTAAAATACATGTGCTGTATCCACTCAAAGATTCACATAAAACTAAAAGAACTAGTTTGAGATCTACATTTTCACCACAGTGGAGACAGGCTTTCTAGTCTGAGCATAGCCAAGTTAAGTGCCTGCTAATTAATACTCTTTAGAGAATTAAAACCATATACAAAGTCCCAACATATAAACACACAATGTGCAGGACATAATCCAAAATTACTCAAATAATGAGGAACCAAGAACATGTGGACCATTATTATAGGAAAAGACAAACATCAGCAGTCAATCACCAAATGACCCCAATCTTGGGGTTATCAGACAATGACTTTAAAGAAGCTGTTATAATGCTCTATAAGATGAGATAAAAAATGCTTTAATGAATCAGAAGAAAGGGCAGACATCTCAGCAAAGAAACAAAATAAAGAATGAATCTAAACACCTGAAATGAAATTTATAGAAAAAGCTTAAAATCATAAATGGAAATATCAAAAACAGTATTCAGTAAACTTAAAAATTAATCAATGCATAAATTTCTTCCAATCTAAAGAAGAGTGAAAAATAATGCAGAAATCCTCCAGAACTACTGGGTAAAATCTTGAAATCTCTAGAATATGTATTCTTTTAGTCCAAAAAAAAAAAAAAAGAAAAGAGAGACTTGAGAAGGAAAAACTATTTAAAGAAAGAACAGCTGAAAACATCCAAATATGGTAAAGGAAATACACAGTGATTTCCACAGATTCAAGAACCTCAGGAAACACTAAACAGTGTAAGAATGAAGAAAACCTCATCTAGCATGTCATAGTCAAACTGCTGAAACCAAACATAAAGAGAAAAAAAAACTAAAGTCAACCAGAAAATAAGCATATAGTGGAAAAAAAGAACAAGGAACACAGCATAATTTGTTTGGCTGAACGAAAGCTGTCATCCTGTAATTCTATGTCCTTTAAGAATGAAAATGAAAAAGCTACTTTGGTATAAAATAAACTAAGGGAATTCACAACCAAATCGACACTAAAAGATAAGCTTGCTAAAAGGGCATTTATTTTTTCAGACTGAATGAATTTAATTGCAGAGATAAACACAGACCTTTAAGAAAGTATGAAAAGTGCCCCCAAAGAATAAACATTTGGTAAAATTTAAAATGAATTTTAATGTTTTTAAAATACCCAAAAATACTTCATGCAAAATCTGCAATTACCAATGAGCAGAAAAGAGAGATCCTACTCCCTCTCTGATTCAGGCATTTTTCCAAACTTCAGCAACATGCACTAGTTTCTCCTCTACAGTTCAAGTTCTCATCTAGTTCCAGTTACAATATAAGTTCCTTTACAGGTCTATTCAGGTCTTTCTATTGCTATTTACACCTAGATTCTCAGCATCACTTGTTGGTTCCCACAATCTTATTAGCATCTCCTACATAGCTTCTTTATTAAAATATTTTCAGTTGAATTAGATGGGTGTGATTTACCATAATTTCAGTATTAGTCATTAAATATTTATAGTACATATCACACACACACACACACACACACACACACATTATACTTTGTCACTGCCATTAGGTATCTTATGCTCCAATTGGGCAGTGGAAGCCCCTTCAAGTCAGTTCCTGTATCTTTTTAGCACATCATAACCAGTATTTTAGTT
Source organism: Marmota marmota marmota (assembly GCF_001458135.2). Taxonomy (NCBI): domain Eukaryota; kingdom Metazoa; phylum Chordata; class Mammalia; order Rodentia; family Sciuridae; genus Marmota; species Marmota marmota. The sequence goes on along the minus strand of NW_025999931.1, from coordinate 402,164 downwards.
TTGCTGTCTCTGAAAAATAATGTATTTTTGATTCACTGTTTTTTTCTTTGAACTAATATTGAATTTGGCCATTTCTCCCAGGGGCTTGGATTTAACTTAAGTAAAGAATCCTGGGGAAGGAACAGATTTTGTTCGGAGAGACTACATGAGCTCAGGTAAAAACCAACTCCTGAATCTCAAGAGCAAAAAGTAACAATGACTTATATTTGACAATGGCTACACATCTGACATCAGAATTCTTGTTAAATAGTGCTTACTTAAAATTCTATTAATAATTAAGCATGTCTCTGGGTCTTTTTTTATCTCAGGGTTTCGAGTGACAAAGGAAGTATGGTAGTTACTTTTACCCACACTCTGAGGATTTGTAATAAACTCACCCACTGCTTGGCAGAGGCTTCTAATGTTTCTTAAAATAGAACAGTTGAGACTTAGTGACCCCAGACTACCCCTTGTAGCACTTTAATATTGTCTTACAAAGTTTTATACTATTTCTTACCTGAGAGTTTTCTTATTTTTAGTTTTTTTACTTCATATTATATCCTTTCTATTTACTTTTAATCCTTATAGAATATGATGTATGAGATAACCATAATTATTAAATTATGAGAAATAAAAAGGCCTTTAAATGCCAAAGAGATTCTTATCCTGTGAGGTAAATTTATGACTTATATGAAAGCTATTTTGCTAATTTCTTTTAATGGATAATTTTTATTTAAAATTCCCAAGTAACAAGGATATAAATATCATTAGTGGTGAGAAGAGAATGTGATAAATGACTTTTCAATATACCAGAAGAAGAATAAATGTTTTTGTCATAAAATAACTTATCATAAATTTACCAACTTAAAATAACATCTATTTATTGGCTCATAATTCTGAAGGTCAGAAGTCCAAGATAACATGGCAACATTTTCTGCTCATGGTATCTTTCCAGTGAAATGAAGCTGTCAGTCAGGTTGAGTTCTTGTATGAAGGTTTAGGAGAAATTCCAAATCAGAACTTATCTTGTAAGCAGAATTGAATTCCTTGAAGTTGGAGAATCTGCATTTTTCATTTCCCTGCTTACTGCACATTAGGGATGACTCAACTGTTGGATGCTGCCCTCATGTATCCTGGCATGTATCCTCATGTGGCACATTCAACCTTCATTCAACCTTCAAGCCAGCAATGATACTTCAAATCAATTCTTGTGCTTTGAATTTCTAAGTTCCTTCACTTTTGATCTGCACATGCATATTTGAAAGAATTGTATGATTCAGTCAGGTCCATCCAGACAATCTCTAACTTCATGTCAGTTTGGACCTTTAATTATATTTTCAAACCCCTTTTTGCCAGAGAAGTTAACAATTTTAGCTCATGCTGCTATAGCAAAGTGTCTTAGATTGGGTGGCTTAAAAACAGCAGAAATGTATTTTTCATTGTTCTGGAGCTAGCGAATTTCAAGTCAAGGTACCAGAAGATTGGATGTCTAGGGAAATACTATTTTCCTCATTCATGACAACCCTTGTAACCTAATCAGCCTCCCCAAATGATATCAATGCTATCACATAACGTGTTAAGACTTCAACCTATGAATTTGGGGGAAACTAAAATGCACATGCCATAGTTTAAAGTAATCACGAAAGTGACATCTCATCACATTCAGAGGTTCCTTTCACAGAAGAGGGAGATTATACAGTGGCGACTATCATTTGGGATGATCTTGGAATTCTTCCTCCTATACAAGTGTTCTTAAAACTATGAAATAATCATTTTATTCTAAATAAAAACAGGATATACAATGTATATGAAATGATTATTTAGATTTGGGTAAATAACATTCATGTAATCAAATATTGCCTTGAGAATAAAAATTCTTGAAAATGGTCCCAATTTTTAAGAAAAAAGTTGAGGTATTAAAAAAGGATACTATAAAACAAGACTGTTCTAAAACCAGAAGGCTATCCATGGAGATTGGCATATTGATGAGAAAAGCCATTCAAATCAAAGTTGGAAGTCCATGCATTGATTGTCAAAATGAATAAAATAAGATTGGAGTCCATTAGCTTATTAATTAAACAAAGTCTATTGTGTCTCAAAAGATTAAAATTGAGCTATTCTAATGCGAATTTCGAGAGTCATTTCCCATGACAAGATTAGAAGACAAAGCTAAGGAAAATGTCTGGAATTCTGATTGGATCAAGAGGGGGTCTCTGAAAATAGTTTCAGGGTAAATTGAATGCTCCCACCTGCATTTCTTTTCCTATGACCTGTTGGTGCTTGACAATGACAGGGTTAGCCTAGGACAGAACAAAAGGAAATTTAAAATATCAGTGTCACAGATTTGTGGTTTCAAGAGGCCAATCTAAGCCTTCATGAATCATCAGTGTGAGACTGAGAAGCTGTTCTGGGAAATCTTAGGTCAAAATTGCATAGTGTAACTCTTATAAATACTCTTTGATTATTTATTTTATTATTGCCTGTGTACTCATTTCTTTCCCTCAAAAGTGGAAATAGCACACCTTTCACTTTGGATGCCTTCCTGAGTGGCCAGAAGCTTTAGCTCTGTGCTCAGTAACCACAAGAAGCAAACATTCCCATTAACCACTCAATCTAATTATTAACCTCTATAAATGAACACTGGTTGCAAAGTTGATTTCCCCCTAAGAAAGGGAAAAAGAAATCAATAATGACTTAGATTCTATTTGTAAACTAAAATGTTCAAGCTGCTGAATAAAACGTGTCACAAACAATATAACTGTGTTTGTTAAAAACAAAACAAAACAAAAACAAAAACCTTATTGGAAAGGCTTTCAAAAAGAACCAAGAATTGCTTTTGATGAACTTTGACATTCTTGAGATGACAATAAATTTCAGCCAGAATCTGAAGGAAAAATAAATAAATAAATAAATAAACAACAGAAAGAAAGAAAATGTTGGCTGGATACCTATTGAGAATAATCATAAAATGTTAGCTGCATCTACATGATTTTACATATAATAGAAACCAAGGACATTTAATGCTTATATTTCTATGGACTATGTGTCAGTACTCAGCTCAAGCTTCTACTCTTCAGGTAGCAATTTGAGTAAATGAAATATCCTCAGTATGTATTCCTCACTTTGTCTGGAAAATAGATACAGTACTGCTTACTCTATATTATTACCATGATGACAAACAGAGAATACAGATAAAACATTTAGAAAATACCATGTAAGTCTGGATATTTATTATTATTGTTGTTTTTGTTCTTGCTGTTATCTAGTCTATCTTTGAAATCTCATGATATTTAACATCCATCCCAGGATGTAGAGATCTAGAAGCAATGTAAGACTAATATCCAAGTGCTGACTTCTAGGGCACCCAAAGTGAGCTGCACATGAAGAATAAATAATAGTCCCAAGAAAACTTGACTGCAGGAAAAAAGAAGATATGAGAACTGTATCACCTGAGGTAGACACAACTTGATGGCAATGACAAGTTCAGCCAGAAGAGTTGATAATTTTACAAATGTCAAAAGCAGGAAGATGAGAGCCTTGGAAACCTGTAGACTCTACAGCAGCTGGGAGTTTCTATACTTGTTAGGATTGTTCTCTACTGATACCAATAAGCATTTGTAGAAAAGACTGAAATATATCCTGAGATATTTTAATTTTGGTGTAAACATGAAGTCAGGGATGATATGAGACAGTTCCCTTAATCTATCTTCTTTTGCTATTAAAAAAAATAAAAACTTAACGTGGAACACAAGGAAGGGTGACTATCATTTCTCTGTGGTGGTTAAAATTTATCAGAAAAAAGTCATCAGAAATAGATCTGGTATACACACATATTGGAATTATTTGAGGAGAAATTTAAAATGAATATGATTAATACATTGAAGGCTCTAATGAAGGAATGGAGCATATGCAAGATCAGATTGATCATTTTAGTAAAATTATGGAATTTAAAAGGGTTCAAATTGTTAAAAAAAAAAAAAGCTTAAACCAGTTTAATTTAGCAAAGGTTACTTGAGCAAGGAAAATATACTAAGAAGTTACACATCTTAACACAGGTTATATTTATAGGAAGAGAAAAGAAAGTAACATACAGAGACAACATTTATAAAAAACAATTAGCACTTTCCTTCTGTGGACATACTCTAGTAAGTTGACAGCTGTGATTGGTTGTAACTCAACTGCTGTGACTGACTTGGCTATAAAGGTCACCTTTAATATATATTGGAATTTGTTCTAATCCAGGATGCAATTCTCCATGTATGCAGGTTGTTTGGGGCCAAAATTAGTAGTCAAATACAAATACTTGTTTAGGCTGAATTACTTCAGGACAACAAGAAAGAGGAAAGCACATAACAAAAATTAAAAAAAAATATATCCAACAGCTCAGTAGAGGACTCAATGTCACTGAGAAAAGAATAATTGAGCTTAAAGACAGGTCAAACTGAAATGCAGACAAAAATAAAAGAAAAAAATAGTACCATTTAATTGAGGTGGAACTACTCCAAACATTCTAATGTATGCATAATTGAAATCCTCCATAGAGAAGAGAAGGATAATAACACAGAGGAAATAGTTGAACGAATAATGATAGTTTTAAAGTTAATGCAGACAATAAGAAGCTCAGAGGATACCACATAATTATGATAAAACTTAAAAAATTAATTATCTCTAGGCATACTTAAACTTCTGGGAAAAAATATTGAGAGCAACAAGTGAGAGAGAAAAACATATACAGAGGAACAAAGATAAAAACTATACATGGCTGGCATGTTATCAGCAATTATGTAAAGCAGAAGGCAGTAGAATAATACCTTTAAACTACTGGAAGAAAACAAAAGAAAACAAACCTGTCACCCAATAATTTTATACCAACAAAAACATCTTTAAAAACAAAAGACATTCTCAACACAATGAAAGCTCTGTGAATTAAAGTTTTATACTCAGAGCTGCCAACCATACCGGCAAGGTAGGCGGGCCTGCGACCCACCGGCAGAACAGG
>NW_025999931.1:380227-392736 GCF_001458135.2 Marmota marmota marmota | reverse complement strand
GAGGGGAGGGGAGGGGGCATAGTAGAGGATAGGAAAGGCAGCAGAACACAACAGACACTAGTATGGCAATATGTAAATCAATGGATGTGTAACTGATGTGATTCTGCAATCTGTATATGGGGTAAAAATTGGAGCTCATAACCCACTTGAATCAAAGGGTGAAATATGATATATCAAGAACTATGTAATGTTAGTAAGGACTGAGAGAGAAGTAGGACCATATAAAAAATTGAATTTTGACTCAAAAACTGCAGTCAATAGCCCATAAAACCAACTCGGAAAGCCAACCTACTATGTTATTTTTGTTGGAAGTCAAACTGCTATCCCGAGTAATAATCCAGAATTAAAATATAAATTTTGCAATTATTGGGCCCAGGTGGCCAAAACTTGATTAATAACTAACAGTTTGTCAATATTTTGTCCTAACTTATCATTTAAAACTGATGAGTGTGTATACATGTGTGCATGTTTGTAACTGGTCCACTTTATGCTTTGAATATAGATTTCTGTTTGATGAGCTACACTTTTGTTATTGATCATTATATGATCTCTTTAGACTTTTTTTAATTTACTATTTTAGTTTTTTATTTGAGAACACCAAATAGATTTATAAAATATATTTTCCAAAAATGTGCTCCTTAACAGTAAAAATGGCATTCATAAACCAGAAAGTTGGGAGCAGGCAAAGATAATGGAAACTACAGAAATTCAAATGTTCTAGGTTCCTATTCTAGGTGCCAACAAGCTTGATAAAATTACCCATGTTTTAAGCTTTGTCTTGACTATTTTGTATAATCACTACTATTGTCCTAGCTGATATTTATCTTTCAGTTTAGTTCTCTATACAAATTTAATAGAATTGAGCTTATGAATATCAGGAAAATTTAAACACATTCTATTTTGCAAAGCATAGTATTTAACAAAGAAGACAATAGTCTCGGACTATGCAGGATTTTAGCCACATGCAATGACATTTTTGATAAAAGGCAAGCTTCTTGACCTATATAAATCTCAATGGTCTAATCTATAAACAAGGATGAAAAAATATATATTTAATAAAATAAATAACAGTATTAAACAATCCTTACAATATACTCAGACTGGAATACAGCATACAGCAAGCTGTTCTATAAATTCTATCTATTACAACAATTTGTTAGATGAATGCCTTTCTTTATAATTGGACACCAAAATGTGTCTATCAACTATTTCTCTTTTATGTTTTTTTGGAACATGATCTCTTTTTTTGAAGCTGGGGAGAGGGAAAAGTCCTGGAATTTTAACCCAGAGATGCTTTACCAATGAGCTATATATCCAAGCACTTTTATTTTTTTTTCTTTTGAGACAGGACCTCACTAAATTGCTTAGGGCCTCACTAAGTAGCTGAGACTACTCTTGAAATTGTGGTCCTCTTAAGGCCTTCAGAGTTGCTGGGATTACAGTTATGAGTCATCCCACCCAGCTAGTACATGATTTCTTTAAACATATGCCATGATTCCTCCCTGAAACAAAACACTAGAATAAAGGGAGTCTAATTTCACAATGGCAACAGTAAGAGTTCCTGTGCTAGGTAAAGGTGAAGTCACTTATCCCCATCTTCCTGAAGAGTTTCCACAGAACTCACTGAGTTCCTTAAATGTACAAACTTTCTGGGGCTTTTCACTTAAAGTATTTGTCTTATCCATCCTGTTGCTTGTTGTTATTTTGTTTGCCTGAGGAAATTTTGTCTTGTTTTCTGCCAAGAAGAATCTAGGACGTGTTAATAGGTGCTCAAAAAATAAGTTGAAAGACCATGCACTGGGAAATCTAGAATCTCTTAAATTCCACTTCTATAATTAAAATATTAAATAGGAATAGAAAGTTAAGGCTAGAAAAGAGTAAATATGTCAGGAATATAATTTTTTTCTTCATTTTATCTATAAAGTATTTATTGAAGCCAGTTCCAGTAAGAATATGATTCTTAGGTACAGACACATGAAATGATACATGATATCACCTTCATTTAATATTATAAAACATCTATCATGTAATAATAATCTGAAACAGCAATTGAAGTGACACAAAATGTTATAAAATGGACTGATAGTTAAAAGATATTCAGGTAAGTCTTTGATGTTCAGGAATTTAAATATCATGTCTTCTGCAACTAAAATGTTTGCCAAATAGAAACCTTACTGGGATAAGTGAACTGAAAAGGTTAACACAATGGGATTCTCAAGATGCCTATTACAATTAATTATGATGACTACTGGCATTATATAACTTTAATTATTTTTTCCTTTTCATATGCCATGAAACTCTAAATTCCATAAAAAGAGAGACAGTATTTTACCTATTTGACATCCCTTACAGTGTTTTGTAAGAAATGCTAACTAAATCAAATTTGTGTATAATGGATCTCAGAGTACATTTTTTAATACTACCACCACTTAAAAATCCACTTCATCTTTCTTCAAAATCTTAATTATGTTGCTGAGACTCACACTTATAGATAGTTGCATAGTAAGTTTGATATAATATTATATTGAAAGATCTGATCTAACTTAGACTCATTTGGATTTCTTTAGAATCTGAGAGACAGTAAATTTGTTTTAAACTGCTAAGGATGAGTAGATTGCTATTCAGAAATATATACCTAATATAGGCATGCATCCAAATTATTTACCTATTCATTCAATAATATACTAATTATACAAGTTTCCATGATAAAACACAAAATATAGGCAAAGGGTAACAATATAACATGTTGGAAGTATGAACCTGTTTATATCTCAAATGCTAATAGGCAAATAAGATATATGAACAGAGATGTAGTAACAAGGAAAAGATTGATATATCCCAAAAGACTTGCATTTAGGTACAGGAAAATGTTATGAGTTGAATAGTGTTCTCTCAACACCAAATAGATAATGTTGAATTCCTAATTCCCAATATTTCAGAGTGTGACTTTATTTGGAAATAAAGTCATTGCAGATGTAATTAAGTAAGATGAGGTCATAGTACAATAGCGTGAGCCCCTAATCAAATGTAATCAATGTCCTTATAAATAAGATGATCATGTGATGACAGACACAAATAGTCAAAGCCATATTACAACAAAGGTGTTGATGGACTTCCATAGCTTCAATCCAAGGAATGCTGGTGATGACGGAAAACCACCAGCACCTAGGAAGAGAGGAAGAATTCCCTAAGGGTTTCAGAGAGTGAATGATCCTACCCACACCATGGTTTTTGACTCCCATTTCTAAAACTGTGAGATAATAAACTTCTGTTTTTTGAATGACTCAGTGTGAAGTTATTGTTTGTAGAAGTTACAGGAACCTGAGATACAGGGCACTGGAGCCAGACTGCCTGGGTTCTAAACCTGAGTTCACTTATTAATGTCTGGAATGCTGGCCAAGTTTTTGAACCTCACCTACCCTATGGTACTTTGTTGCAGTAACACTTGGAAAGTTAACAGAGGGGAATTTTTGTTTAAGTTTCCAGTATAAGAGTGATATTCCCACCATCTGTGAATCCAGTATCCATTGATTCAACAAACTGCAAATCATAAATAATAATTTAAAAAATTGTGTCTGTACTGAACATAGACCAACTTTTATTCTTGTCATTATTTCTTAAGCAATAGCTTATGACAACTATTTATACAGTATTTACATTGTATTAGGTATTACAATTAGTCTCAAAATATTATGAAAGAGGATCTGTACAGGTTTATTCAAATACAATGTTATTTTACATAAGGGACTTGATCATTCACAGGTTTGGGGATCTGCAGGAGATGCATACCCACAGCAAGGGTGGTATTAAGCATTGATATGCATCTTTCTCCTTCATCTCCTTGGGCACATCTAGTCCAAGCATTTAGACTGTAGAGTCAGATTTGCCATCCGAGCTTCAAAAGTTACAGTTTGTGTAATTTGGGGGCATATGATGTCTGTTTCTTTCTTTCTTTCTTTCTTTCTTTCTTTCTTTCTTTCTTTCTTTCTTTGCTTTGGTTTTCATATCTGTAAAATGGACAAAATAATATTTTACAATTCAAATTTTATCACAGGATTCAATAAGATCATATAAAGTGTTAACAGTAACAGTGCTTTATGCTCTGTGATCATTCTATATATGTTAAATAGAATATTCACTTTGAAATCAAACACTAACATCAAACTTAGGTTTGGCTCTAGCTGAGAAGGAGAGAAGCCCCTCTTATCCTGGTGTTTAAGGACAGTGGCCTAGACCACCACAGAGTTCCTTTTTGTGGTGCATACCTTGCAGAGGAGTCTTGTGTGAATTAGATTTTTACCAGATGTTGGTTGCTCCTCTAGAATCCCCTTTCCTAGCAGCAGTGAAGTCTTCCAAATGCCTACCCAGGAATAAGGCAGGTGGACCCTGCTTTCTGATCCTGACCAGGATTTAACTCTCTGCTGCTGTGTGTATCCCAGCATGTCTCACTGGATAAGCAAGTCTTGCCTCTTAAGATTGGAAAAGGGACAAAAGCATACTGACACTCTTCAGGATGGTAAATGTGACATTCCATCAGCTGTGCGACTAGGCCAAATGAAAGAGGACCAAAAGGAGAGGGCAGACTAAAGTACCTTACTTCCCAGGCAAAAGAAGTTGTGGCTTCAAAAGAAGGAGAGGAACTGAGAAGCTTTAGGAAAACAACAGTGACTGTCAGAAGCACCTTGCCTGAGGCATTTTGAAAGTGAGGTGATTTTTGATCAAAGACAGCAAGGATGAAGTGAACCTGGAAGAGAGAAGCACAAACTGCACTAGTCTCCACAAAGAGTGGCTGTTTCTGAAAACTGAAGCCTTTGTGTGAATGCCACGTGCGAAGGATTAGAGTAGGAAGAAAGGTTTTACAGTCCAAGCTGAACTCTCCAATTACTGTCACAACAGGGAATATGTACTGAGGAAAATATGATTGAAGCTCTTTGACCATGATCTGGATGAAATAATTTAGGCTATACCCATTCAATGTATTATGGCTTTTTTTATAAGATCAAATTTTAATAAAGTACAATTTGACATCAAAATGTCCCCTACACACACAAGAAAAGGGAAAGAGAATATATCAATAGCTTAACAGACAGTTTAAAACAGGAATATAGAATAAAGCATACCCACCTAGCTGGGTGACTGAATGAATGACAATTGATAAATCTGCAATGTAATGCCATTCTTTCTAATAGCATAATAAAATTCTATTAAATGAAACTACAAAAATTTTTCTTTAATTCAGTTAAACTGCTAAAATTTTGCTTCAGTTCTTGTTCTGAATTTTATTGAAAGTGATTTTGTTAATGGTTTGGTAGTTACTATCTTCAGTGATTTCTATTTTTTGCCATTCTACCACTATCAGTCCATTTATTTTTTTTCACATGTATAAATTTGTTAAGGTTACAGAATTTTAGCTGCCTCTAAACTAAAAGCAGGATATAGAGCTTATTTTTCTTTTTTGAAAAGTATTTTATTATCATATAACATACATGACAAAATGAGTATCCTTGAATAAATTTTCATGAAATGAAAGACCCAATGACTAGGATTCAGATTAAAAACCAACATTGTCCCTCCCCATGAGCCTCCTCAGTTCTTCTTCTATACACTCTTCCAGGTTAGATAAACATCTAACACCACAGAAAACGTTTTGACTTTTTGATTTTTCATACTTTATGAGTGTAATTATACTGCATCCTTTTGTGACTATCCTCCTCAGTTCAATATAATGTTTGTGAAGTTAATCTGGTATTGAGTGAAGTAATATAGAAGAACCCTGACCTACAATGGTTCAGCCTATTATTTTTCTACTTTAAAATAGTGCAAAATATACAACAACTGTTTGGTTTTTCCTTTCTTATACATTATTTAACAAATTACATGAGATATTCAGCACTTTGTTGTGAAATAATTTTAGTGAGAGATGATTGTGCCCAACTGTAGGTCAATGTAAGCATTCTGAGCATGTGGAAGATAGGTTATTATAAGTCATGATTTGGGAATATAAAATGCATTTGCCACTTATGATATTTTCAATTTATGGAGGTTTTGGGGGGCTATAAACTTCCGAAGTCTGGCTGGGCACAAATAAGAGAGAATATTTTTTTTTATATTTATTTTTTAGTTTTTGGCGGACACAACATCTTTGTTTGTATGTGGTGCTGAGGATCAAACCCGGGCCGCACGTATGCCAGGCGAGCATGCTACCGCTTGAGCCACATCCCCAGCCCCTGAGTTTAAAGTTTTTGATTGAGTTCTTTGGATAACAATATCTTAACAACCTGTTGGGAGGATTCTTTATTGACAACATTAAGATCTTAACTAAAAAGTAAGAGTGGGCATAAAGATTGAGAATAAACCTGAAAATCCCTTTTAATTGTTTTAATATTAATTGATCTAAAACAACAGTGACTGCTCTTACATAAAGATGGTATCAACGACTTTCATATTAATATGTTCAACTTATTATCAAATTAAATTCTTATTCCATTTCCTAGAATATTTTGGCATGTCTATATAGTACTGAACCTAGGGCCTTGTGCCTGTTAGGTTTGGTTGGAGAATAGGTCTCACTAAAGTGCCCAGCCTGGCCTTGAACTTGATCCTCTTGCCTCAGCTTCTCTAGTAGCTGAGCTTTTGGTTCACATTTAAATTAGATACCTTGCTATAGATGTAATTGTATATCTAGTATTATGTCTAGTAATTATCAACCTCTGCATAATAATATCTTTGAATTGTAGTTGCCTCAAGCCCCATCCACTTTTATCCAATTTTTAGTCATTTTTAATAATTTCCCACCCCATATTTTTACCTATGGTACCTAGGTATTGTTAATTCCTCTTTTGTGGGTCAAGTTTTTGTCTGCTGCTTACTTTCTTGGCTCTTGCTTCTCCTTTCTCTCTCTGAACCTTCCTCACAATCTTTTGCAGAGCTACTAATCAAATAGGAGATCTGCCAACTTCACCATCCTTAGTAGAGCCAAATCCAACTGTGATGAAGGCCAGTGGTGTGTGAAATGAGGTAGGGCAATCCCTGGGGACAGGAGTTTATCCTTTCTATGAACTATTTCCACAAAGGAGAACGGGTTTCAAATATCATTTTTCCTACTCTTTCAGGTTACACAATTTATGTTTTCTAAAAGTCTTTATGCTTCCAAGCATGGTTCATGGATCATTCATGTCAGTATCACCTGGAAATTTGTTAGAAGTATAATTTATGGGCCTAGTTCAGATGGTCAAAGCCAGAATCTCAATTTCAACCTTGAAATTTAAGAAAGTTCACTCACAAAAGCCAGACCACAGAGCTGGAGTGAGCTCCAGAAAACACTTGTTTTCACCCAGGCTCTAGGCATAGTGACAAATTACATGTGTAGTTCTTCCTGTTCCCTTTCAAGGGTTCTGACCATCTTTCTAAAATCTGGTCTCAGTCATGGCTCTTCACTTTATCTAATAGCTTTTTAAGTTTCTTTTGGGGGAGGGAAGAAGGGCAAGAAGAATCTAATTCTTCCTATTTTCTTTACCACTAAGTTAAGAGCCTTGCAACCCCTAAGATTGATGTATGTCAACAGGTATTGTGGAGAATGGGCACTTATCCAAATATATAGGCAGCACCCATGCTTTATGTCATGAAGGCAAAGATGTACTTTCAGCTACCTAAACCTGAAAATAGCTGAGAAAAGAATGATGTGATCCATTACCCTGCTACATCTGGGATCCAGACCCAGAATCATGTCAATGAGTCCTATGACAAATAAAAATACCTAATAATAGATTGGGTCTTATATCATACTAAGTGTGTTTTTTTCCAAGCAAAATATCTATGAATTCTAATTTTTGGTTTTAGAGTTTGGTTTTGATCACAACCTTCTGATTTCCATGGTCTGAAGTCTAGAAGAAAAATCCTTGGACAGATCTGTCACATTAGTCAGGAAGGGAGACATTCTTGGGTGTATTAAATTACAGTATTGGTTTTTTCCCTAGAAAAAAATCACAACATTTCCCCCCCTTCTCAGCTGGAGAAATAGCTTAGGCAGTGCCATTGGTGGCATGTGACCTCATGTTGCCAAGCCAGGGCTTGAGATCAACTGTAGAGCTGATCAGAACTTGGCTCATCAGCTCTGTCTCCCTGAAATTCTGTTAAGATTCCCAGAAATTCCATGTAGAGAGAGAGAGTGAAAGAGGTGATGTACATATATGTACTTTCCCAGCTTGAGGTGATATAATCCTAGAGGTTGGATAATGGTCACATGCAGAGAGAATCAGAAGCCCATCAGTGGGTTGACAACAATACAACACATGAAGAAAGAGAAATATGAGGAACATCATCCTCAGTTTCTAATGACTTTACAGTACTTACCCTAGTTCCACAGACCTGCTCTCTGAATGAATAATGGGTTTTCTCATCTCCTCCAATTCTCTACCATAAACCTTCTACTTTTTGTTTAATGGGTACTGTATTTTCCTTTTGTATTTTAAAAATTTCCCCATCTTAACATTCAAATTGTATCCATAAGTGATCCCCCATGGCATATATATCAGACATAAAGTCTTCATGATTGCAAAATAATACTAATGATAATGAAGTATACACAGAAAATTTTTATGAAAGGATAATTCACATTTGGGGCAGGACGTAGTGCTGATTTGGTTGCAGTGTGAACACTACAGATTCATTGGAGGGAGGAAGAATTTGTAGGGTACAGATACAAAGTCAAAGAGCAGACATTAAAATTCATTAGGACCAAGATGGAACCAGCGGATTGATATTTTAAAACTGATTTTAAAAATTATTGTTTCACATCATATTTAGGAGATAAGTAAGGAATAAACCCTGGTGAAGTGTCTGACAAATGTGTTCAGGAGTGATTTTTACCAAGAATCTTCCCTATTCAAGTGTGCCTACATCTAGGCTGTCAATGGAAGTGCTCCATCACAATAAAAAGTGAAAGAGGAAGTTCAAATATTACTACATAAGATTTTCATAAATGTGCCCATGCAATTTTTACACAATTAATTATTTGAATTGGAAAAAAATAACTGTAAGGCTAAAAATATATTTGCACATTTTGCTGAGAATTTTCTCTAAATGAACCCCTAAGTCTTATTCTTGCAAGATAACTATTTCCCTAGAATTCATATCCTGCAAATTAGGGAGTTCATTTATCTTTTCATCTGAGAATCTTTGGTAAAGCAAGCTATTCCACTCATATCAGCTGAAATTCTTTGTATTTAAACTCTGAATATAAGCAGAAAAGAGATCCAAATCAAGGCGGATCACAAAAGTTTATGAATAAAAGAGGAAATGATTAATTTTACATTTTAAAGATATTTGGTTCATTTTGTAGTATTTAATAACTATTCTATTTATCTTGGCTTCATTCATATTTGAATGAATTAAAGCAGATAGCATAGGCCTTCAGTAGTTTAGGAAGATGTTACAATAGTGCTTTTGTGCTTTATTTCTAGGTAATATATTACATTATAATAAGAGTGAGCATTATTTGGATTTAGTTTTTTTTTATTAATGATCATGATGCTCTTTAGAATTAGAATTGAAGGATGTTATACCATATAATTGTCTTTAAATCCTGATAAGAGGAATAATTGCATTTTTGATGTTTCAGTATTTCAATAGGGTTTGAATGAGCCCTTGAGATTTTATTTTTTTAAATAAAAAAGATTTATTATTTCCATGGTATCTTTATAGGAAATTATTAGTTAATAATTTGGAAACCTATTATGCAATTGGTGTCTTTGAATACATAAGTTTTTATGTAGCAATTTTTCAAAGTAATTTTTATTTATCTCTCCTCATAGAGAAGGAAATGGACAGTTCAAGCTTTTGGCACCATTTTGCAGAGTTTATTAATATTAAGCCACAATAGATCCAATTCAAACTTTTGCTCCCTTTTTTTACCACCACCTTGTGAGGTCTTTTGCATGGTATTATATATTTGTGACAGAAAAACACACATCGGTATCTGTAGGCTTCTAAGTACCAGGGATTCTTACAGTTGTCTTCCAGTATTTCCAGATGGAATCCCTTTGGAGTAATTGAACTCTTTTTAGACCTCAGCTTTTGTTTCCTCAAAAGATCAGCATTTTTTGACCTCGTATAAACCTCTGCAGTTTCTTTACCTCTAAAATTTGGAAATTAGGCCTAATGATCTCCAAGTTTTCTTTCCACACAAATTCATAATTCAGAGAAACCACTGAAGGGGAAGGAGCAGACAACAGGTTAATAGAAGAAGAGAATGCAGTGGACTAGACCATCTGGGAGGTAATTGAAGCAGCAGCACATAGATAAAGAATCTCACTTTCTTTTCTTTCCCAAGGCAATATCACCCACGCCCATGGCTTTAATGACAAATATTATGCACTCCTCTGAATGTATATCTCTAGTTTATACCTTTTCTCTGAATTCTACCAAATTCAACTTTTTATGCAGCATTTACACTTGGATAGGTCTAAGGTACCTCAAATTCCATGTGTCCAGAATGTGATTTTTCATCTTACCCTTGGTCCCTTCCCTGTTCTGTCTCAGTAAAGTTTGCATGTGCCAGGAATGCTGGAGTGACCTTAATTCTATAGCCTCCTCTTCTCACATCTATTCCATCTACAAGTTCCATCATATTTTTTTTCTAAGTAGCCATCAAATACTTTGGCTTATGACTGTCTACTCTTGTTGGGCTCTTGTTCAAAATATCATCTCCATTCTCTGAAGTATGGGAATGAGTACTAGCTAGTCTCTTCCACTCATTCTCTCTTTATGTCCAGAGATTTTTTGCATTGGTATTTCAAGCTGCAAATCTGATCAATTAAAATCCTTCTCTCATTTTAAAAATGAAACTCAAAAACTTCAATAAGATCCCTTAGAGAAAGAAAAACTTTTCCTCTACCTTCTTATAATTTGTAGTGACTACAAGTTAAAGTAGAAAAGGCAGGTTAACAGGAGAAAAAATATATGTATTTTATTTGATGTTCATATTCTTTCATGTCACGAAGTAGAAAACCCAAAGAAATTATTAGATTGGATATTTATACAGCCTTTTAACAAAGGAAGCAAAAATGTGGATAAGTGACTAGAATTAGGTAAAGGATTTGGATTTCTAAGGGCAGTAAATTTGGGGAAAATGAGTAGGAACTCTAATAAAGAGAACCAGTCAATTCATGAAGTCCAAACTTTCCTCTACTTTATTCAAAATGGGTCATGATCTTTGCACTGAGGCCTTGTGAGGGAGAAATTATTGCCATGTTCATAATGTATACACTTAAAGTCCTTGACCAAATCACAGGGAATATCTCTAGAAACACCCCCTACCATCATCCTACCCCCTCTAAATTAACCCAGCTGGAATTGAATTGTGTTTATTGACCAGGCACTCAGTTATATTCTCATGTTCTTGATGTTCAATAAGTCTATTATTCTAGCATGTAGAAAAATGTTTCACCAGTTGGAAGAGTTGTACTTCCTTCCATGATTGACTAGGAAGTTACTGTGCTTCCAATGTTAGCCACAGCAGGAAATAAACCAGAGTTCTCTTCTCAGTTCCTTGTAAATGGCGTAGGTTTTCATTAAACTTGAATTTGACCATGCTTGTGAAGCTGCCCACTGAGATCATAAAGGTCTGTAGGACTGCCTATTGTCAGCTAACAAATAAAAGGCCCTTATTAAACCAGGTCACTGAAAATGTCTGAGAGTGAGTGAACTTACTGAAACTTACTGAATGAATTCTCAGGAGCCAAAAAGACAGGTGACCTGCTCCAAATCACCATGCACTATAAATAGGGAAGAAAATGATAAAAAAATATATAAAATAGGGAGTTCTAGAAGCTATTTCTGTGTTTCATTTGTTTATGCACCCACCCACCTGCTGTGTCCAGCTAACGGAGCCAAGTCCGGCGAGGGACGGTGGGGTTAAAAATACACAGGACACCAAGGTTCTTCATCCAGGAGGAAGCGTGTGTGCACTTTATTGCCAAATTTGTTCCCCTTATATATCTTTTTAACAGCTGCGGGAAATCACTCAAAAGTGAGGAGGGAAGAGTAATAACTGCCTCCTTGGGTTACCTTCACGTCACCGTCCCCTATCAGGAGGCTTGAACAGGTCAAGATGTTCCCGAGAGACACAAATGCTCCAGGCAGATAAACAGGAAACCACAAGCCCGCTTCATGGCCTTGTGAGCTGGCCACATTGACATGCAGAACAAAGAAGGGGGGGGTTGAGTCCCCAGGGGCCAGGGCGGGCCTGCTACCAGCACCCACCCCCGCTTTTTGGGTCTCAAGAATGTTCCCCATCACAGACATGTTCATAATTAAGGAACAGAGTTGCTTTTCCACTTTTCCATTTCAACTTTTATTTATTATTTCAATTGGTAACATTTAACATGCCTGTTTTACAGATGAACTATCACTGATTGGCAAGAAAAAAATCTGGTCAGCAGAATTTTCTAATATTCTATAAAGGGGTGTGGCTTTGCTCAAGTCTTTTTTTTTTTTTTTTTTTTTTTTTT
>NW_025999931.1:363310-378946 GCF_001458135.2 Marmota marmota marmota | reverse complement strand
TTTTTTTTTTTTTTTTTTTTTTTTTTTAACCTCCTGCTGGAAAGTTGACCTAAAGGCTTAGCACACACTTTCCCATTAAATTACTATTCCCCTCCCCCAGGTCTTTATATTCAGAGAAGCATCTTTAATTCTCTTAAGCCCATTTCAACAATTTTTTTTTTCCCTCTCACTGTTCTGTTTCTTCTTTCAGCAAGTTTGGTAATAAAGCCCTAACTAGCAACATTTTGACTTACTACAATTGTGTAAAAATAGAAGCTGTTATATTTCATATTATTGGATATGAAATAGTCACATTTTTATTTCAATCATCTAACAGTGTACACAGTTTTCTTTGATGACTTGTTTCCAGCCATGTATACTAAACAGGGTAAGAATATGAGCTTAAAAAATGAAGTTGGCTTTAAATGTAGCAATTTAAATAGATTCTATTTCTTATCCTCCTACTCCTCTCAGGATTCTATGAATATTTATCAGTGTCACAGAGAGATGATTAATGTAGGCTTAAACTTGTCATATGGGCAGCTGTACAGGTAAGCAGCAGAAGGAACAAACTTAGTAAAAGCCTGTGCAAATTTTAAAAAGGACATATTTTGCATTTGAATGGGTCAATGCCCCTTCCTCACCCCCATATTTGGGATGGAACTCAAGGCTTCCCACATTCTAGGCAAGCACTGTACCACTGAGCTACATGGCCAGCCCTTTTCCTTTGCACATTCTATGAAAGCACTTATTTTAAACAGCTTTTTCACTGCTGTGACTAAAAAACCTAACCAGAACAATTTTAGGGGAGGAAAAGTTTATTTAGGGTTCCTAATTTCAGAGATCTTGATCCATAGACAGCAGGCTCCATTCCTCAGATTTGAACATCATGGTGGAAGAATGTGGCTGAGGAAAACAACTCACATGATGACTAGAAGAGAGAGACTCCACTCACCAGACACAAAATATATACCCCAAAGGCACACCCCCAATGACCCATCCCCCCTCCAGCCACATCTTACCCAATTTCAGTCACCACCCAGTTAATCCCATCAAGGGATGAATTCACAGATTGAATTAATGCTCTCATAACCCAATCATTTCTCCTCTAAATGTTTTTGCATTGTCTCACACATGAGCTCTTGGGGGACATAGTACATCAAACCATAATACACTCAACTACTAAGCCCATCCCAAAACTTTTCCTTTTTTATTCTAAGAAGAGGTCATACTAAATTGATGAGGGTGTTGCTGAATTGCTGAAGCTGGCCTTGAACTTGGGATTCTCCTCCCTCAGCCTCCCAAGTCACTGGGAATACTGAACCTAGCTGCATCTAAATGTTTTTGAGAACAACTTTTAAGATGCCTTAGATGACTTAACCCTGTTATCTTGAGTCAATTTGAAAATGCAAAGAATAAATAATGTGTGATATTTTTTTGTGGAGCTGTAAGTTTACCTAGCTACTTCTAACATGATTGTAAGAGTCTAAGATGCTCCTTTCCAAAGCTGATAACTTGCTCCTAAATTTTGTTCTAAGCATCTTAGGAATGTATCACAGAAATTCAGAGAAAAACAATACATTTTTCTTGAAATTAATTTTAATTTTTTTTCAAAAATTATACTGGTAGTATTTTTCCTTTTTAATACCCCAAGCTAACTTAAAAAATACCAACAAAAATTTTATGACAAGCAAATACAAGAGAAAAAAATATACTAAAAATATTGGCAGTTCTTAAAGTTCAATGCTGAAAACCAGTAATCCTTAGAAAAACATGAAACATTAGTTAACTACATCTTCAAGAGACATCCTCTCTGACAGGGCTATGACAAAGTAACTTACATAAAGTAACTACACAGTCTTCCAAGCTGAAGAAAAAGGGGAGATGCTGAGATGTCACAGAATCAAACATATACATTTTCTTTGCTATGAAAGATTCTTCACCCCATTGGATACTCTCTCCTTATTATAAAGTAGCACCATGAAATGGTTAGAAATAATGAATTTGAATCTAAGCCATTGTGACTCTCTGCCATGTTTTAGATAACTAACTTTCTTTCTTTCTTAGCTCATTATAATTTAACATAATAGTGACATTATGCCTTATTTGTATATATATGCATCATAATTTGATCAATCTCATTCCCCATTACCTTCCCTTTCCCTTCTCTTCTCCCTCCCCAGATCCACTTGCTCTACTGATCTCCCTTCTATTATTGTTTTAATTAGCCCATCATAATTATATATGAATGTTGGACTCATTATGGTATATTTGCATGGGCATAGCGTAACTTGGAAGATTTCATTCCTCAGTACTTCCCCATGCCCTCCCCTACTCACTCTTGATCTCTTGATCTGCTCCTTATGTTTTATTGTATTTCCCTGAGATCTCTTCTTATTTTTTTTTATTCTCTACTTTCCACATATGAGAGAAAATATCTAACCGTTGACTTTGAATCTTGCTTATTTCATTTTGCGTGATGTTCTCTACTTCCATCAATTTACCAGCAAATTATATACTTTCATTTTTCTTTATGGCTGAGTAAAACTCTATTGTGTATATATATATACCACATTTTAATTAATCCATTCATCTGTTGAGGAGCACCTTGGCTGGTTCTTTGGCTTGGATACTGTAAATTGTGCTGCTATAAACATTGATATGTATGTTTCACTATACTAGACTGATTTTAGTTCTTTTGGATAAATGCCAAGAAATGGGGATACCTGGGTCATATGGGAGTTGCATTTCTAGCCTTTTGAGACATTTTTGTACGGATTTCCAAAGTGGCTATACTAATTTGCAGTCCCATCAACAATGTATAAATGTACATTTTCCCCAATATATTGCCAGCAATAATTGCTATTTGCATACTCAATGAATGCCATTCTGATGCATAATTATCTTTCTAATAACTAAATCTTACCAGGAAATGGAAAGGTTAGCCATTTACTGGTTTCTCACTGTATTTATAGAGAAAACATTTATTTTAAAATGTGATTGGGTTAATTTCATGTGATCAAGATGATGAGCAACCTCTGATCTATCTTACTTCTACCAGAATGTTCAAATGAATATCCGTATGCTTTGATTTTAACTTTAGCTTTTTCTATGACTTTCAGCACAACTAGATCCCTTTCAGGGTAGTACTATGCAGTAGTGAATCTTTCCTGTAATGTTTTCTTAGCATCTGAATTTGATATTTTATATTTTAAATGAGTAGTATTGGAAGTAGGAATGGTATTAGAAAGGAAAAATAAACATTAGATACTATAGAGTCCTCCATTGAGCTATTATGTTAACTACAATAATGCCCTTGAGTTCATTAAAACTCAGGCAAACAGGTTTATTCCCAAACTCAGAGGAACTCTTTGTCTTCCAAAGAATGGGAAAATTCCAAGGTGGGAAAATTCTTTTGAAATACATAAATATGTCTATGAAAGCCTATAAAAAAGACTCTGTGATTAGCAACTATGCTGATTTTCAGGGATAGTTCTATTCTGCTGTCTTTTACTTAAAACATCATGGCATCTCCCTGTAATGTCCTTGGTAGAGCACAGATTCCAACATAACCAAATTATTGCATTGCTGTATGACTAAAAGCTATAAATCAATTTCTCAAGATGAATTGTTCTACTTCAGATCCCTTTAGAGTTTAAATTTACTTCTAAATTATAAAATGCAAGATTTTCTTTGACAATTTTTCTGGGCCTACCATATACTGTATTACTATTCTTCAGGATCCTTCTAGCAAAAGCTCCAGAACCATTCAAGGAACTTCTAGTTCTCTCATCCCTGTGTGGGAATCTGACATGATCCATACAATATGTGAGCACATAGCCATAATCCTTTGAAGAAGAATTCAGCTTGCTTAAGATTATAACTTCTCTTTTGGACTTTGTGGAAAGGGGATATGGATATACTTTACTCAGCGTTTCCCAAAGCCATTAATAAATTTCTAAAAAACAAACAAACAACAACAAAAAACAACAACAACAACAAAAAAGGCCCGTATCCCTTATGTGATAATACCTGGGATTATTTTGGCATCATTAAAGAGCAAAATAAAAGAAATAAAACATAGTGCAGATATAAACAAACAACTTAAAGTTCAGGTATTCTCAACTGGTGTTGGACTTGGTCTTAATGAGCATTTCACTATTATCTTTATAGAAATCTAGAATTTTCAGATTTACAGATGATGTCACATGGGACTAAAAAGTAGGGAAAAATTAAAGGTTGAGAACTCTGGCATATGTGGAGGCCCAGAGAGTTATCAAAAGAGATACTATTTAGCCCTGAGTAAAGTACAGCTGTAATTCTAGTGACTCGGGAGGCTGAGAGAGGAGGATGGAGAGTTCAAAGCCAGCCTCAGCAAAAGCAAGGCACTAAGCAACTCAGTGAGACCCTGTCTCTAAATAAAATACAAAATAGGGCTGGGGATGTGGCTCAGTGAGCTAGTGCTTCTGAATTCAATCCCAAGTACCGTGCCCTGCTGCAGTCTGGCTGGGCACAAAATAACTGAGCTGCCAGGAGGCACTTGTAGGTACAAACAGGAACTCCTCTATTGCCAGAACTCCTGCGAATGCCACCCATGCAGCCCTTCCAGGAACCACCAACAGGAATTCCCTCCTCCGGAACTTCCCCAACCAACGTGAACTCCCTAGGCGTCCCGCAACTCCAAAGTAGTGGGTGCCCAAGGCGGACAGCAGGGGTCTAATATCCAATTGAATACACAGCTTAATATAACCATCATCATCTCAATGGCTCACTGGCATCACCTCTCAACCACTCCCTTCTGGCAAAAATGCCATGCGTTATTCCAACTGGGCTGTGGCTCTCAGCATCTCACCCCTTCTGTTTAATTAAACAACAAGCATGTGGTTTAGGGACTGTGCCTGTCTTACGTTGTCCAATACTACATATGGTTCTTACCCATCATCAGATGAGCTGACCTCAAGGCATCAGCCTCTTGTCTTAGGTTGGTACCATTGCAATTGGATCATACCCATTGACTACCTGTCCAGCATACAGCCATACTTGTGGATAGGCCTTTGCACCAGTGAGGGGGTGAGGTTCTTTGCCTCACATCTGTTGGCCCCCAAATTTTGCCTTTGCACCAGTGGGGGGATGAGGTTCTTTGGCTCACCTCTGTTGGCCCCCAAATTTGGCCTTGGTGCCAGTGAGGGGGTGAGGTTCTTTGCCTCACCTCTGTTGGCCCCCAAATTTTAGCTGAACGACCATCACAAGCAGAAGGGAGGATACAGAAATGCCATGACACCAAGCCAATTGACGGATCCATTGGAAAAATTGTACCACCAATGACACCATCAGCAAAGATACTCCAGCACTACCACAATTCGCTGCACCAACAGATAGATCACAATGCATACAAGTGTTATATAGTCCAGGCAAGTTCTGCAAGCAGTTCAAAGCAGAGGAATCTATTAATATGTTCATTTCCTCCCAAAGTAAATCGACTCTTTGACTGAGCATCACTGGTTGAGTTACATTATTCATTGATGCATCAGTTTATACAGTTTGTTGTGATAGCTATTGCAGAAGCTGTAGTTTGGTTTTATCTTTGTCTTCACCAGCACTGGGATGAAGATAGGAATTCTGGCAATGATGGCTAAAAAAAAAAGTTGTGTAACATTCCAGCAGGCACTAAAAGAAAGCAATTTTCTAAACAATTTAGTATCCTGAATAGAATTAGATATAATGAAAAGGAAAGGTGAAAGTAAACAAACAGATCTGTTAACCTCCTTTTTTGTTCACTTATTAAAACAATCCTCAACAGCTGTTTACCCAATTTAAATTAAACCATTTAAATAACGTGAATAAAAAAATATTCGGATCCATTTTTTCATGAGTGCTCCTCATATATATGGACATACGCACATACAGACATATAAAACAAAACAGAAGTGTGCACACATAATATACAACACATAAGACAATAGTAAAGGCCTTGTACCTTTACACAGGTGAAATCTCCATTGCAATGTTGAAAAACTCCACAGTCAAAAAATAGAACTGATCAGAAAAACATTAACCTATGTCTGTATGAGCTCAAAAAATAAAATAGAACTTCATGATGTGGGAGAAGGCAATAATAAAATAGATATTGAAAAAAGGCATCCTGGTTACCACCTGGGTTTGACTCTTCTTTGGATATCCCATCCTTTTTCCTATAACTTGCATAATGGGTCTGAAGATATTCCCAAAAGCAAGCCCCAAGATTTTTAAAATTTGAAATAGGCTTTAATGGTGTTCATTATTCATTAGCCTCTAGGTGTGGAAGAACCACTGTCGCAGATGTATGGATATCAGCTCTTATGGATTTGAGCCAAGTCATCTTCTTTTTGGTCTGTAGAAATCGCTTTTGTTAATCTCTCTGGAATCCAAATCAGCTGCTGTTCTCCCTGTGGAAACACACAAACAGACCCCAGACTCCTGACAATCACTGGGTCAGGACCTTTCCATTGTCCTGTTAGAATATCCTTCCAAAGTACCTTGGGCTTATGTACATTTCTTGGACACATATGACTTTCCATAGCACTAAGCCCTGATGAATCCAAATTTAAAAAGTTTAGATTAAAAAGGGTTATTTTAAGTTTATCTTTGGGGGATATATACCCTTTCCCAATTCCCTCTTTTTGTTTTAATAAGTACATTTTAATAGTTTGATGAGCTCTTTCAACTATGCCTTGTCCCTGTGGATTGTATGGGATTCCTGTTATATGAGTAATGCCAAATGATGAGCAAAATGGTTTATAAGAGGTAGAAGTATAGCCAGGGCCATTATCTGTTTTTAAATATCTTGGAACAACCACCGTGGCAAAATTTTGTAAGCAATGAGCTATAATATCTTTAGTTTTTTCTCTGGCATGAAGGGAGCCCATCAAAAATACAGAAGATGTATCAACTGTAACATGCAAATATTTTAATTTTCCAAATTCTGGCAAGTGTGTGACGTCCATCTGCCAAACATGGTTAGGTATCAGTCCTCTAGGATTGACTCCAAGATTAACTTGTGGTAAAAAGGTCACACAATTTTGACATTGTTTTATTATTTGTCTAGCTTGTTCCTTAGTTATTTTAAAACGCTTTTGTAAAGTATTAGCATTGACATGGAACTTTTTATGAAAATTTATAGCTTCTTCTAGTGTAGAGAAAATATGTATGTCATGTGTAGTTTTATCTGCTAAATCATTGCCCAAACTAAGGGCTCCAGGCAATCCTGTATGTGCCCTGATATGTCCTATAAAGAATGGATCTTTTCTGTCCCAGATTAGACTTTGTATAGTGGAAAGCAAAGAGAAAACAGTAGAGGAAGGGGAAATCCTACCAGCATCTTCAAGGGATACTATAGCATTAACTATATACTGACTATCAGAAAATAAATTAAATACAAAATCTTTAAACATCACAAAAGCTTGTAATACTGCATTATGCTCTACATTTTGAGCTGATTGTTTGAGTCCTAAAAATGTAAAAGTTTGATCAGGGGTAACTCTGCTGCTGTACCATTATTTGACCCATCAGTGAATATATTTGGAGCATTCATGATAGGTGTTTTTCTTGTCATTTTTGGAAAAACTACAGGATGCAAAGACCAAAAAAGACAACAAAGGATTAGAAGGTGATTATCAAATGAAACATTAGATTTGCACATGATTATTGCCCAAGTATTTAACTCATTAGCTAACTCATCAATTTGATCCATAGTATATGGAGTAATAATTTTATTGGGAGAAATTCCAAACACTACCTTTGCTGCTTTTATTCGTTTGAGTATTAATTGTCCTACAGCCTCAGGATACCTAGTAAGAATAGTGTTAGGAGAATAAGATAAATGTATCCATAGTAATGGACCTTCTTGCCAAAATACTCCTGTAGGAATATTTTTTGTTGGTAGTACAATAAATAATAAAGGCAAACATATCAATTCTATCCAAATGCATATTTTCCATATATGTTTCAATGATTTTTAATGCCTTTCTTGCTTCAGGTGTTAACATGTGGGGTGAATTTGGATCTGATGGATCTTTTAGGATATCAAATAAAGGTCCTAACTCTCCTGTTGTTATGCCTAGATAAGGCCTTATCCAATTTATGTCTCCTAATAAATTTTGAAAGTCGTTAAGTGATACGAGTTGGTCTACTCGTATTTGAATTTTTGGTGGACAGACCATGGTTGAGGATAATTTAATTGTACTTTATCTATTGCTATCTCTAGATTATAATTTTTAAATAAATTTGTAAGTGTGGCATAACATTCTAGCAATGTGTTTTTATCTTTGTGTGCTAATAATACATCATCCATATAGTGAAATATTTGTAGTTCAGGATTTTGATTTCTAAGTGGCTGGATTGCTTTGTTAACATAAATTTGACACATAGTTGGGCTGTTAGCCATCCCTTGAGGGAATACTTTCCATTAATATCTCTGATCGGGATCTTCATGATTCAGTGCAGGGATAGTAAATGCAAAATGTGGACTCTCCTCAAGATGAATTGGAATTGAAAAAAAAAAAAAACAATCTTTAATATCTATAGCTAAAACATACCAGGTTTTTGGCAAAGCAGACAATTGAGGAATCCCCGATTGAGCAGGTCCCACAATAACCATCTCATTATTAATGGCTCTTAAATCTTGCAATAATCTCCATTTACCAGATTTCTTTTTATTGACAAAAATGGGAGTATTATGGAGAGATACGGAAGGTTGTATATGTCCCTCTGCTAATTGTTGTTGACCAGGTCATGGGCTGCTTGTATCTTTTCTTTAGTCAGGGGCCACTGAGGAACCCATAATGGTCTTTCTGATTTCCAAGTAATTTTTATTGTCTCAGTGACCCCTCCTGAAAACCCAATCCATGTCTATCTATTTCTTGATCTATTTGTATTGGTGCCACTATACTTTGTCCTTTTTCTCCTAATCTTTTTCCTTTCCTAAAACCTTGTCTAGCCATAATAGTGGGCACATTTGGATTGATGTTATTTGTTAATGACAAACCTAATTGATCTAGGACATCTTGTCCCCATAAATTCATAGGAAGATGGTCCAATTCATATGGCTGTATAGTTCCTTCACATCCTTCAGGATCCTTCCAATCTAATACCATTGCAATTCTATGGGGATTAGTTGCCAATCCTAGGCCTCAAAGCGTTTGAGTGGCCTGTTGTAATGGCCATTGTTTCGGCCATTCTTGATTAGATATGATGCACCTGTATCCAGTAGCCCATTAAATTTGTATCCTTAAATATTTAGTTTTAGCATTGGGCGAGAATCTAAATTTAAAGACAGCATAGCCCAATCTACACCTGTGGAGCCTAATCCCCTAGAACCTCTTTCTATAGTACTACTGGAAATTTTATCATGCAGGCTGGGTATTATTAATAACTGTGCTTTCTATCTCCTGGTGAAATTACTGATATACCTCTTGGAGAACTAACTATAATTTTTATTTCACCTTCATAATCGGGATCAATTACCCCAGGACTTATCATAAGTCCTTTTAGAGTAGAAGAACTGCATCCTGATAATAAGCCTACTGTTCCTTGGGGAAGAGGTCCTTTTACCCCTGTAGGAATGATTTGAACTCCCATCCCTGAAGTTAGTACTGCCCTGGCGGAGGTGCAGATGTCCAACTCTGTGCTCCCTCTGGTTTGTCTGATGAGGGATCTAATGTATAATGTGTCCTGGGCACTACCATGGTGGTGTTGCTGGGTTCCTCCATTGCCCCGTATATTTGTGGTCGTGGGCCCCGGAGCATTGGGCCCCCCTATCTGTTTTTTGGCAATGGAGCTCGATGCTTTTCTCCATGATATCATGGGTAAACACCTGGTCCTTGTCCATTTTTTGATAATGGAGTACCCTCTATCGTGGTTTGAGAATGGCATTCATTAGCCCAAATGTCTCCCTCTATGGCATCGTGGGCAAATACCCGGTATTCTAACCCTTTGATAATTAGTTTTGTTAAACCCTCCTCCTATGGGGCAACTCCTTTTAAAATGTCCTGTTTGTTTACAATTGTAGCATGTTTTTGGCCTGGCATCTAAAGCCTGTTGTACTGCAGCTGCCAAGACTTGCTCTTGTTCATTAATGTCTCTACATCATTTAATATATGTGTTTAAATCTTCATTTTTCCATGGTCTAATGGCCTCCTTGCACCAACGATTTGCTTGTTCATAGGCTAGCTGTTTAATTAATGGCATTGCTTGCTCTGTATCCCCAAAAACTCTGGTAGCTGTTTGAATAAGCCTATCTACAAATTCAGCATAAGGTTCATTAGCTCCTTGTATTACCTTAGATAAATGACCTTGTAAATCTCCATGTCCTTGTAATGTCTTCCATGCCCTAACTGCATCTGCAGCAATTTGTGAGTATATAGCAGGATCATATGCAATTTGTTGCAGCTGACCCTCATAAGGAAGGTCCTTTTCCTAACAGCATATCTAGATTTCTCTGAGGATAACCGGCTGCTGCATTTTGCCTAGCCGTCTCTGTGCAAAATTCCTCATTGGCAACCTTCCATAACAGGTATTGTCTTCCATTTAGAACAGCTTTACATATACTAGCCTAATCTGCTGGCGTCATGTTCAATTTGGTAATGGATTTGACCATGCTTACAGTGAAGGGTGCTTGAAGACCATAGGTTGTTACAGCCTCTTTTAGCTGCTTCACTGTTTTGAAATCTAAAACATGGTGATTTCACTGCCCTCCTCTTGCCTCAAATAAAGGGCATGCTAATCTTTGAGGTCCTGTCTCAGGATCCCATCTATCAACTACGGGGGTTGAGGGCCACTCAGCATATGTTGTCTCCATAGGTGGAGCTGTTGGTTGGACACTTATGCCCTCTGGTGATAGAAAGGTGTTAGTAGCAACTTCCCATTGTAACTTCTCTCCGGATAGCCCCTCCTTCTCTAAGCTTTTTTCCCCTGTCTGACTAACTCGAGAGACTTCCTCTTTTACTTCATTTAAAATGTCTTCTCCTAGACTAAGCAAACAAGATTGTACCAACGCCCATAATGGTAATGTGCCAACTGGCAGAGTTCCTGGGCTTTCCTTTTGTATCTTTTTTAAAATCTTCACCATGATGGTTCCATTGTGATATATTTAACTACCCCTCTTTATTGAACCATGGGATACACCTTTGTATCGTCTTAACATATGCCCGAACTGTTCTTGATTTTACCGAGATGCCTCCTTCCTCTAGCACTTTACTTAATGCCCTTTTGGTTTGGTTCTTATTTATTTTTAATTCCATATTTCCGTGACTAACATACCCCTCACTAAGATAATGCAAAAGAAAACCGAGACAAAATGAAACAAAAATGGAACAAAAATTCATTATATCAGCCTTTCTATCCTCCTGAAATGTCCATCCATCCTTTCTCCCTATCTGTTCCTCTGACACAAATAGTTTTTCCTCAGATGTGAGCAGTTTTTCTTCCATCCCACCCATCTCCAAGGACTGGCAACTTGAAACAAAAGCAAAACAAAATGAAAGAAGAATCTTTAAATGGTTACCCATCCTCTCGTACTGCCCTCAGGAGCGAGCAGTTTACCTTATCACTTACCCTCAGGTGTTCCCCGCACGGGCCTCCATATGCAGCAGTCTGGCTGGGCACAAAGCACTAGCCACTCAAGCAGGAACAAACTTTATTTCCGAACTCACGCGAACGCCACTCACGCGGCCCTTCCAGGCACACCACACACCAACCGGAACTCCCTCCACCGGAAATTCACCAACCAATGGGAACTCCCCAGGAATCCCCTAGAGAACTCCAAAGTAGCGGGTGCTCCAGGTGCACAGCAGGGGTCTATATAGAATTGCTCTGTTTTAATCCAGCATCATCTTAATGGCTTGCCTCTCAACCATTACTTCTGGCAAAATGCCAGAGGCCATTCTGACTTGGCTGTGATTCTCAACAGGGGTGAAGTTAGAGTATATTCTTAAACAAATATGTTAAATGAACACACTATTTGAGTCAAGACTCTAACTCAATTTTACTATGGTTTTATGAAATATTCATTTCTAAACTTAATTTTTCACTCCATCTGCCAATATTTCAATTTATTTTCCTGAACGTACAGTAATATATTTTTAAGGAAATGAATAAAGTGTTATCAATTTTAAAATGCATGATTAATTATAGGTCCAGCCCTTTTCTACTCACAGATCTCACACTATGTGAGATGATCACTTTAGGAATAAGTCATTCACCTTCTTTGATAAATACACAGACATGGGGATCTGAATAGTTTCTTCCCATTACACAGGTTTGCCAAATGTGATTTTGATTTCAGTCACTTAGGTAATATTTACACATCACCACCAAAAAAAAAAAAAAAAAAAAAAAAACTGGTTAATGACACAAATACTAACAGACTAGATACAATTAAATGGTTTTTGGTTTTTCTATTTTTGTGAAATGAGGAGAAAACCACAAGAAGATACAGAAAAATCTGCTAGTTTGAGCAGATGGTAGTTGCTTAATAGTTTCGCCTTTTATTTGCTTGACATCTTCTCTTTTGTTTTGAATCTAAACAGCATGCATGAAATTTTAAGCGTTGCTCTACATAATGAAAAAGGCAAGAAATAATGGGATTCAATCATCAAAATTTATTAAGAAATTCCATGAAGTGTATTTGAATCCTTATAATTATTAGTGTTATTACATACAAATATTCCTCTGCTCCTGTAAAACAGTTTTAATGATTGCCTCTGAAATAACTATATACCTATTTTTGTTTTGATATGAGATGTCCCCAGAGAGCCCATATGTGAGAAAATGCAGGAAAGTTTAAGAGGTGAAATAACTAGAATATTAGAACTATCATCTAACCAGTGGATTTATCCATGTTATAGATTTATAATTTGAATAGATTAATGGGTGAAAAACAGTAGACAAGTAGGGCAGGGCTTGAGAAAATAGGTCACTGGGGTTGTGCCCTTGGGGATTTTTTTTATATCTGGCTCCTTGAATTTAAATTCTGTCTTCTTCCTGTCATTAATTGAGCAGCTTTCCTCTGCCATCCTTTTCTGCTAGCCCAAAGTTATGGAGTTGGCTAACCATGACATGAACCTCATTCATTCTCTAAATTATTGTTGTTGGGTATATTGCTCACAGCAGTAAGAAGTTGAGTGATCTAATGTCTTTTGACCAAATAATCTAGACTACTGAAAAAAATGAAACAGTTATTTCTTAGTATTCCTAAAGAATTTATTCTAGGACTTCCAGAGGATATATTAAATCCAAGAGGGTTCAATTCCTCTATTTGCATTTAACCTAGCGGAATCTTCCTGTATGCTTTAAGTCATCTTTAGATGCTTTTAAGTGCTTAATACAATTTAAATGCTGTGTGGATAGTCGTTATAATGTACTCTTTAAAACTTTGTGTTATATTTTATTTATTGGTTGATTGATTTTTAGACTATTTCTTATCCATGATTTGTTTAATCGATGGACAAGGAATCTATGAATACAGAGGTCTGACTATATACAAAAAATGATAACAGTTTTTATCCTATGGATAACATCAACATTATAAGGAAATTTCTTGTCAAGCAATTCTTGGATGATCAGAATAAAGCCCCATAGTTAGTTAAGTTTATAGGTTGCTAAAATGATAATTTGAAGGGTAAGGGATGTGTGAAATCATGTCTCTGTTAGTAATATATGTTATTTATAATCATTAAGTAAGATGCTGATATAATTGGGATTTTAAATAAAACATTCACAATGATCTCTGGAAGTGGAATCATCTTTGATGATTTCTTGCCTGCAAGGACTTAATGAGATTCTTAGTTGGCAATTTGGTATATTAAAGTTTAAGAACAGCTCTTGTAGAAGGTGAATCTTCTATTTCTCTAAACCTTTAATGGAATTTCTATCTTTATATGGGATTTCTTGTAGATTTTTCAAGAAAAAATAGATAACACTGAGGGGGAGCATGTATTCCTGCTTTAAAATTGTCAAATTCAGCATGAGAAGCAAATATGGTTGTTCCCAGAGACTTGACCCTTTGAAAACAACAAAACATTGCTACTTAGGTTTTAATATCTCCATTGAGTAGATTGCACTTCAGAAAACTTTCTGATGTATTCATAAATTTATTTTGTAGCTCTTTTGAACATGATTGTCTAGATATCTTCCTTTCCCCTTTCCCCTGAAAATATATGGAGAATAGAAGGGGAAAGATTTCATTGTCATCATCTTTTATGAGATGCTCTGACCAGCCAAGGCCTTCATAAGTACCTTTTAGGTGTAATGAAACAACTTGAGAAAACTGTATACAATTTTTTTTTCTTCTTGTTCTTCTTCTTATTTTGGTTTAAGATTTCCTCCATATACTTGATTTTATAATCACTTGCTACCATCAATGTAAGTGCCCAAGATCCCATCTTCTGAGATATTTAAACACACCCTGTTATGACTCCCAGAACTCCAAACTAGGAGTATTATCACAAAGAGTCATGACATTGTTTCTAGTACATTTTGATTAAAGGTGCATGAACACACATTATGGCATTTATGTTCACAGGTGTCCTTTTATCTTTATTAGAATCACGACCATTCTGACAATGCAAAGGGGGCCATTGAGCTGGTTGTATTTATGCTGACAATTTCTACTACAGAATTGTAAGTTATGAAATATAATTGTAGTATAACTGTGGGGTAAAATGGAATCACTCTTGCTGGTGATAAGGACGTTTACTTCATTCTTGCTTAAATTTAGAATGGAATATGATGAATGAATATGCTGTGACATATATTCTATTGGCAATAATCATGCAAAGTTTCAAAAAGCTCTGTATATTATAATTCCTTGCTTCACATGGTCTTTAAAGTAATTCTGTGAATTGAGTACTTCATATGTGCATTTTACTCTTGGAAATTAGAGCCCATGGACTTGCCAAAGATGACTGAGGTGAAAAATGTAAACCAGAAAACATAAGCTACCAGTCTCAAAATTGTTTATTTCAATGAAGTAGTTTTAAATTTGAGAATTTTTTTAAAAGGCAAATAATGAAAAATGGTCATCTATAATTACTTTCAATTTTTGTAGTTTTAAAAAAGTATTGTTTAAGAATAATTAAAAAAAATCTGTGCATGTTTAGTACATTCACAATTTTTATTTTTTCAAATAGCTTCAATCCAAGGTTGTTTATCCTTATTGTTTCTTAAGTGAATATTTTCATCAGCAAAATAAAGTCCAAACTTACTCCAGGAATAAAAGCAATATTTCTCATGGACTACAGTTGACACAATATATTAGTTAAGAATACTTTAGGTATTATGTAAACACTAAGTATGAATTTTTTTTTCATATGAAACAGTACCTAAAAGATTTAGTTAAGGCAGGGTGCAGTTACTCATTTTCAAGAACTCATTTTTTTTGTTCTTAGCTTCTTTTTCTACCAAAATTTATCACAGATTTAACATAACTGGCCCACCACAGGAATTACCTGCACATTCTACATAAGAGAAATGTGGAGGAGGCATTTTAAGGCTTGTCTGAATCTCCAGTATATTCCCATTTAATTCTACAATTTCATTAAAGAACTCAGTCACATGACCAAATCTACTTGTAACGAATACTGAGAATGCAAAAAAAAAAAAAAAAAAAAAAAAACTGGTTAA
>NW_025999931.1:353415-363285 GCF_001458135.2 Marmota marmota marmota | reverse complement strand
AAAAAAAAAAAAAAAAAAAAAAAAAAAAAAAACTTTCAATAGGACACTTTTGTAATGGAATAATAATTAAGATTTTGTTTGTAAGGAAGAAGGGGAAAATGGGTACTAGGCACATAATTATCAATGTCTTCCTTAAAAACTCAGTAAACATTATCATTGTTTCCCTTATTTCACTATATTCCAGTGAGAATTTCATTTTTTACCAATGCTGACCCTCAAATATGAGCTTTGGAAGCAAAGTAGTTTCTGTCATTTAACCACAAATATTTTGTTCATTTCTTAGGTATATTGTGTATTCTAAATATAATATTTAGAACTAACAACACTTTCTGGGAATGTATAGAAACATATTGCTGTAGTATTTTGTTTGTTTGCTTTTTGGTGGATAATATGTATATTTAGAATGTGGATGTAGATTGACACTTTTTTTTTCAAAATAGAGGTATGGAATTTCCCCCCTCATTGCTTTCTGAGAAAAGTTCTAGAACGTAATAAAGAATTACGAGTAGAAGACTGGAAAAAATACCTATTAATAGGTCTTCCATGAGAACTTTTCTTGATTTTTAGCAACAGATAACTCATCTCTGAACAAAAGAAGGTTTTACATGTTATGAATCTCACATAACAGAGGGAGACTATCAGCTCAAATATTGATTGAACTTATAGAATGTGTGCAGTTTATGAGAAGATGTACTTTTTGCCTTTTTCCATACAACAGTAAATATATCATCTAAGTTATCAACACTCATATTGTATTTTTTTATCATTCTATTCTACAAAATAATATAAATATATATTTAATATACCAGCACTTTGATAATCAAAGTTTTAACAGAGAACATAGTATGATTATTCCAAGCTTGAATCTGTATGCACATAATTCAGGATACCAGATTCAGCTCTACATTATGAAACTGTGCACATGCTAATGAGTTATGTAATATCTCTGAATTCCATTTCTTTTTATATAAAGTGGAAAAAATATAGGCCATTCCTAAGTCTTGAGATAATTAAGGATGTCTCAAAGCATTTAGTAATATACTTCATGAATTAGCTATTTCTATCAGTAATCTTATTTATTTTTCATATTCTAAAAATACCAATAAGTTTTAGATATCATTATATAGAAGTAAGTGGGAGAAAGAAGAGAAAAAGTAGGAAAGGAAAAACAGAGAAAATGGTATTTTAAATGTCTGCTATTTTGTCTTGACTAGAGTTAATCTAGGAGAAAAACATTGAGCAATATTTTTCCAAAGATGGATCACATTTTTATCTCTTTTCATTCTGGAAATCCAAGTGGAAACATAAGTGCTTAAAAGAACCACTATGTTTGGGGTTAAAACAAGAACAGCAGTGTTCCAGTAATAAGATGTAAGAAAATGTTCTCTAGGAGATTTCATCTTAAAGAACTTTCTCCATATTTTGGCAAGTCAGCCACATCTTCACAATAAATATATGAAAATTACAGTAGTGATAAAAACAACAAAATTTAATATTTATAACACAACTCTGTCTTCTCTAATATGCATGCCTACATACCTAGATTTGTATGCGGAGAAATTGGATAAGAAGTTTAAAGCTCATATGGTTTCTCTCCTCATTCTCACACTGGGAAAATGCAGAGCCAGGCTGTCGAGGGAAACATTCAGAAGCCAATACCTTGTTGGAGGAAAGAGCAAGGGCAGTGAATTATCTTTTACTAGTGCACATGAGAAAAATATGTGGAAAACATCACAATATAAATTTATTTATATTCTTCAGAGTGGTTGTGGCATGCAAAACTCATCTCACAAGATAAATTTGCACCATGTAGTGTGTGTGTGTGTGTGTGTTTTCTTGGGGATGAAAAAAGATGAGACCTGCATTTTGATCGTCAGAGAATGCAATGATGGAGCTTACTGAAAGATAACCAAATATTTCTGTCATACTTTCTATAGAGAATCATTNCTCTCTCTCTCTCTCTCTCTCTCTCTCTCTCACACACACACACACACACACACCACCTAAAAGTGTAAATCAATAATCCGTCAATCTCTTGAAATATAATACTCCCCCAATTCTTATAACATCAGACAATAAAATCTTGCACTTTTTCAGCCTTTATTTTCAGTATCAAAATATTCTCTAAGAACAGATCCTTTGTATCTCAACAGTGGTGCTTTTTTGTTGTTGTTTTGACATTGCATGATTTGCCCATTATCATGCACTTTCTGGTTTGTGTATGTGTAGATGATTCCATGATTAAGACTTGAATCAGTCAATGTGGCACCGACTACTGACTGCTTCCTCCCGTCTTTGTCGTTAGCTGGTCTCCTGTACTTGACTAGACAGTCCCAGACTGCATTTTCCAGCCTCCTTTACTACCACGAGTCACCATGTGACTATGTTCTGACCTTGTGATTTTGGCAACCCTGATTCAGGCAGAGGCTGTAATGTGTCAGAAGGGGTCTGGTGTCTCTGTTTGCCACCATCATGGCCTGCTTTATTCACTGTCTCTAGGAGCACAAAAGGTGCAAGAGACCTCATCTTCCATAGGGAACAAAGCCTACAAAGCTGCTGACCCCCACTGAGGCGCAAACCTGTGCTCATGAATTCAGATTTGTGATTTTTGAGCTGACAGGTTTCTCGACTGTGTTTCTTAGTATTAATATGGCAAAAGCTGGTTGTCTTCTAATCCTGTTCCTGTAGATCCTTTTACTTTGGTTTCCCTACACATAACTGAAACTATTCTTAATGAAAACACTGCACATGCATGTATCACCTTTTTGTTTTAGGTTTTTAAAAATGGATTTATTGAGATAAAATTTACATAGCAAAAAATTTATTCTTTGAAAGTGTAAAATTCAGTGATTTTTAGTATATTCACAGAATTGTGCATCCATCATCACTATCTAATTTCAGAATGTTATCATCATTCCCCAAGAAAACCATATGCCCATTAAGTCATTCCCTATGCCCATCTCCTTCCATTCTGTGTCAATGACTCATCCGCTCTCTGTGAATTTGCCTATTGTGGACTTTTCTTATAAGTGGAATACCATATATGACTTTTTGTGTTTAGTTTCTTTTTCTCAGCATATTTTTTTCCTCAAGATTGATACATGTTGTAGCATGTATGTGTACTCCATTCCTTATTATTACTGAATAATATTTCATTGCATGGATATACCATATTTTATTCATTCATCAGTTAGTAAACCTTTGCACTGTTTCTTGTTTTTGGCCATTTTGAATATTGCTGCTGTTAACATTTGCATACAAATTTTTGTGTGAACCAGGCTGTCAGTTCTTTTGTATACATACCTAGGAATAAAATTTCTGGGTCAGATAATATCTTCATATTTAACTTTCTGAATAACAGCTGAACTGTTTTCCAAAGACACTGTATTATGTTTATTCCACTAGTATGTATGGGGTGTTCAGTTTCTCCACATTATTGTTATTGTCATCTTTTTAATTTTAGTTCTCCTTGGGTATATTACTTTTTCTTAACTAAGTGGCATAGCCTCTAAATTGCCATAATAATCCTCAGCTGCCTTGGCAGGCAGGAAGAGTGTTGTGAAAGTGTCATTGCCTTCTTTATTTATGAGGACACACAATTAGCTGCCACCAGCAGCGTCTCATCCACTATTTCAAATAATCATAATGTAAACCCTTGAACACTTTTAACTTGTTAAAGAAATCCTGTTTAATTTTGTTATTATCATTGTTTTCTTGAGGAAAATAGCAAGTATTATATACACTTTGCAGTTTATAAAATAATTTAAACAAAAGCATTCAATGAAAATGGTATTTAGAGATATATAGACCTGAGTTAAAATGACTTTTGTTGGCCAAATAACGTTAGAATTATTATTAAGACATTCAGAAACTCAATAGCTTTTTCAGAAAACTAGAATTTTTAGTAATTTCTTTGCAGATTTGTTGTGGGTAAAATAGTTATCTGGTAGGCTTTAATATTAAACCAGTGTTATGTTCAAAGGAAGAGAGTTCAGCAACCATTAAGTAAATTTCCACATAATCAGGTTCTGCCTTGCATTTCCCAAACAACATAAATGATATGCAAAGACCACAGCAAAGATTGTTTCTGTTTTTTGGAGGAATCTTCTCATGCCTTCAAGGTCATTTTCCAAAATGCTTTGTAAACTTTCTCCAACATCCTTATTGCTTTTCCCCAATGTCTTTCCACTCAACCTCTTCTTTATCCCATTTCTGTGTCACTAAGCACAAAAGATATGATTAAACAAGTTGGAGTTTCTTGGGGGAAATATGAAGGAAAGAAACTGAAAAAAAAATCATGAAGAAATAGAAGAGAAGAAAGTTGAGAATGTTTTAATTAATGTCATCCCTTCAATATATCTCCAATTAGTTATATGGTTTACACTTATGATAGTAGCTGTGACATACTGAAAGCTCAGCAGATGTGAATGTTCTATAATTTTACTTGATTAGCATAAAAGTTAAGGGAACAGGAAAATAATCATTTGATAAAAAAATATTTAGTAATGTTGGGTACCAAAGGGATGAAAAAAATAATTATGAAAAAAGAAGGAAAAGATAAAATATATTTTGTATATATAGATACGTATGTGTGTGCATACATATATACATGTGTGTTTTTTCATTCAGTATTTAGTTTAACCCATACCTCTGACTAATGAAAGACTTTAGAACTTGTTTCTACTATTTTAAAGAAATATAGATAGCTAGATAGATAGATATATAGATAGAGAAAGAGACAGAGATACAGAAATCCTTAGTATCAAACTCAATATATAGCCAGAAGAGAGTACACAACCCATTAAAACAGCACCTAGATCAAGACATAGAATATTTCCAATGCTCTTCAATGGAGCCTAATGATCCTCCCAGTTAATATTCCTCCCCAGGTGTAACCACTATTCTCACCCAGTTGCATAGAAGACATTTTTATACTTTAAATTATAATGTGTATGAAATGATACAGGTTCTACTTTTTTGACTTCTTTTTCTCATCAACACAGTATGAGTTTCATCCATTTAGTCATGTGTATCAAAAGGTTATTTTTACAATTTTATTTTTCTGGTTGTTGCAATAATAAACTAGTGTATTTAGTTTTTTATCTATTCAATAACATTAAAATCTTTCTTAACTTAAGGCAGTTATGAATATGCAAGTATGAGTTTTTGTCACAACTAACTATTTATATATATGTTTTCTGGGTTATATATAAGCACTAAGACTGCTGGGCCTTGAGCATTTCACTTTTCTAATGACATCTTTTGATTAAAAAAATGTTATTAATGTTATTAAATCCAATTTATTAATATTTTCTTATATAGACAATACCTATTTTCTTTAGACATAGATTTTTAAATTTAATAAACAGTAGAAAAAGTAGAAAAAATTACTTTGTCATATATGTATATTATTAATGAATTTACATATATCATAAATAAATGTCATAGTTTTATATATATAACAGCTTTATATACATAAAGATGCATAAATTTATATAAATGCAAATATATGGCATACACTTATTTGAAGATACATACCGTTTTCATACTGCTTAATTATTTTGTGTATTTACACATTGCCAGATGAAATATTTCTATATATGGTACAAATTGTGTAGGGAGAAGAGAGAAAACTAGAATTATCATTATTAATTATGTTATTATTACCATGTACTTTTTATGTAAAGAAAATTGGTTAAATTAAGGAGAAACTCTTTAGACTCAGCCTAAATCATGTCAAATATAAGACTGGTAGAATTTAATGTTTTTTATTTTATTCCTATTTTATTGTTAGCATAGAAGCATCCCTAAAAAGAGTGATTATAATTAATCATGAAACAAATAACACAACTAGAAATAATGGCTTAATAAGAAAAGAAAGGAAAAGAATATATTGATAAAATGCCACTGAAAATCAGCATCAAATTAAAGTTCTTGCAATGTTATACTCCTTTTATCTTTTGTTTCAATAGAGTGAAATAAGATTAAATCACATATTAGACTCTGAAGGAAAACTAAGCAGCTTAATTTAAGCACTTGATTTCTTGTTAGTTCCATTCACTTTGGTAATACCATTAAGCTATGGCTTTTAAAATAGATGACAATATGGGAACTATTCGAAAACTGGATTTTTTAATATTTGAATAAACAAAGTATATTTTATTAGTAGTTAAAGTAAGATTTAGATTTTTAATAGTTAATAGGATTAGAAAGACATTGGTACTGAGCTATGTATTCATTTTAGGATTTTATTTTAAATTTAGCAAATAAATGAGAAGAAAAGAAAAAAAAAAAGAAAAGAAAGAAATGGAAGTGGTACCCAAAAATTACAAGGTGATACATTTCCATATTATATAATCACATAAATACTATTTTATTCTGTTTGTGTGTGTGTGTGTTTTGGATGTTAATGAGTGTGGATTTATAAACAACAAGTATTATTAGAAGTTCTATTGTCATTTTAAACTTTTTAGTAATGAAGGAGGAAAAATTTAAATACTGGTATACAGATAGTGGTCTTTTCAAAAAGTCATGCAACTTCTTGATATCTATTGATATATTCCAAGCTTTAAGACATGATTTCTGATTATTAAAATGACAGAAAGATATTTTAAATGTTTGATTCTAAATAATGAATGATTACTTAATTTGGGCTTTTTTTAAGAGAGAGAGAGACAGAGAGAATTTTTTAATATTTATTTTTCAGTTTTCGGTGGACACCACATCTTTATTTTATTTTTATGTGGTGCTGAAATGGAACCCAGCGCCCTGCGCATGCCAGGCGAGCAAGTTACCACTTGAGCCACACCCCAGCCCAATTTGGCTTTTAAAATAACATTCATTGTCCTTGAGCCTTATCGTACCATTGTTAAACAAATGTAGACTCAGAGAATATGTATTAATCTTTTGATATATAAGTTTTATCATCATGTTTTTTGAGAATAGAGAATATACATATATGGATGCCATGAGAAATGAGTATTTTACAAAACTGTAGTATCTTACAGAGGAAGCATTTGACAGATGGACTTGTACAGACTGAATGCTGTCCCCCTCCAAAATAAATGTTGAAGTACTAAATTTCTCCAATCTGGTCATGGGGCTACTAAGGAGGTAACTCCAATTAACTAAATTGATAATGCTTTAGAAATGTTGTCTTTATAAGAAAAGAAAGACACACCAGAACTCACTCCCTGTGTACTTAGACATGCAGATAAAACCACAAGAGGCCACAGAAAGAAAGTGACCCTCTATAAGCCAGAGTAAGATCTCACCAGAAATCAATAGTATTCTCACATTGATCTCAGATCTGTAGCCTCCAGAATAATGTGAAAATAATTATCTATTGTTTATGATATAGGGTTCATGGTAGCTAGAGTAGCATAACACAGGACTTATCCAATTGAATTCATATTATCATTATCAAAGTAGTTTTAATGAAATCTAAAATTTAAGAATGGAGATATAACTATGTTTGGGCCATAGTTAAAATGTATATGGGTGAAATATCTCTATTATTTTGTCTAGGGTGAAAGAACCTTCCCAAATTCATGCTAGACTAACCATGAATCATCTATAGTGGGATCTGACATTGTTCATGGACAGACTTTATCTTTAGTTGTTTGTGCCATTGTTTGTCCAATGGATGACAGTAAAAGTCTTCTCCTTTTTGTTCCTACTTATCACATTCCTATATATATTGAAACCTCCTTTAGAGAAGAAAAATAGTAAATACTATATACTTTCTGAGGATGAAATGAGGAGTACTAGGGGGAAATAGGAGGCATCTGAATGTACCTATAGGTCACAAATCAAGGAAGGAAATACAACAACACATTTGCTCACCACCACAGCCCAGAAAGGGCTGTCATGATGCTGGTTTAGGCACTCTAATGGACTGGAGCCAGTTATTTTCTGTTTCCCAAGCCAAGAACGTAACTTTCCTAAGGCTCAAATTGAAGATACAGCATTTCACTGCCTCCAGTGAGTTGAACAGGAAGATGTCTGATGCTCTCTAGAGAGAAACATACTCTCATAAAAATGTGACATTTCTTTCTGACTTTAGATACTAATGTAAAACAGGTACTTTTCTTACAGGGCAAGTTTGCTCATTAAAATTCAAGAAGTCTGCAAAACAAGATCTTCACAACTTGTCTAAATAGTAAATCATGCTTTTCTATACATGGAGAGACTTGGAAGAAATTTGGAGAAGGCACCTCTCTGCCTCAATTCTCCAAGTTTATCTAAAGGCTTTGGAGATTTTTAAGAACGCCCATATCTTCTACCCATATCTTCTTTTTCTGCTCAAACTTTGCCACAGCACCTTTGTGAACAAAATGTTCCATGCTGCAAAGTTAACTTTTTTTTATGAAGAGTTAAACTTCACCATGCTGCAGGCAAATGATTTCAAATAACCAACAGCTAACACCTGAGACAAGGAGTGGTGGTGTAATGGGGGCCCGAGCCTACTGGACAGAGTAAGGTGAAGTAGAAGAATGAAACAAGTTTCAAGGCATGGGCCCTTGGTGCTCACTAAACCCCATCCTGAGAGGACAAGAAGGACAGCTTGTCACCACCCACCTGGAAATGAAGCAATGCTCTGGCCTGCCTAAAAGGAATTTCTTAATAGGATCTGCTATTCCTTTAAAACTGTCTATTTCTAAGAGGTCCCTTTCAGTAGCTATAAGGTAAAAGGAAATTCCCTTCATCCAAGGGCCACTCAACCCCCTTCCTCTCTCAAACAATTCTTTCACTACTCCTGATTTAATCATTCAACCAGCCACACAACACAAGAAGAACAAGAGCACAACAAGCCCAGCACTCAATTACCCTATTCATTCTCTATCAGTGGAATTTGCCAACACCACCTCCAACACCTATTTCGGATTCCTCCTTTTCTAAAAGGAGTGTTTAATGCTCTTGGGGCTCAATTTGAGGAGGGAGGTTTTGGAAGTCAGAACTATTTGATTGACTTTCCCGTCAGGTACCTTGTGGACTGGGCTTAGCATATATAGAACTTTGTTTCCCTTCTAACATCTGTACCTCTGGTCAAACTTCCTTCTTTAAAAGCTTTGTTGGGTCAGAAGAGTATTTTCACCAAGAGATTCCTGTAATTTCTCCTCTCTCTCTCTCTTGTTTTCTGTGGCTCCCTGCGTGCTCCAGAACCCTGGCATGTGTGGATGAGTTCAAGCAAATCTGGGCTGAGGAGCCAGGACTCACTACTCTAAACTGGAGGGCAACTTGCCCCGACTGAGGTACAGGTGTTTCTTCTCCTGTCATGCTGGAACCCAGGGGGACTCCAGAAGCTGCCCCACAGAACAAGTCTTATTCTGCAGTCAAATGGCCAAGTTCTCAGATCCCTTACCCATGCCAACAGCGAAAGTTGAAAGTTCAGCCAAGAGAGCAGGGGCCCCGTGTGAGAAGGGGAAGTCGCCTCAAAAGGATGCCAGGTGCTAGCATATCCAGATTCCTCTTTCTT
Source organism: Marmota marmota marmota (assembly GCF_001458135.2). NCBI lineage: Eukaryota > Metazoa > Chordata > Mammalia > Rodentia > Sciuridae > Marmota > Marmota marmota. Next base: position 353,807 of record NW_025999931.1, on the reverse strand, counting down.
GACCCAAGATACATTTGAGATTTGGTTGGGGCAGGGGATGGTTGTGTCCGAAAACTCTGGTAAAGAGCCTCTTGGGGCTCGGACCCAGACACGGACTGGTAAAGTTTGGAAAGCACGCACAGGTGATCTGCTTACCGCCACACTGGGGAATGGGGGTGGGGTGGGATCGACCACCGGCCCCGCCCCGCAGCACTCCCCGCCAGCCCCACACCCCGGAGCCCTCTGGGCTGCACTCACAGCCCTTGGGTGAAGGCACCAAGCACCTCGGGTACAGCCGTCAGCCCCTTCCCGGAGCAGTCCACCCGAAGGTCGCCATCGCAGCTGCAGGGCGCTGCGCAGAGAAGCGGTGCCGCGCCGCTGGGCCTGGCCAGCCTAGCAGCTCCAGGGCAAGG
>NW_025999931.1:339254-353396 GCF_001458135.2 Marmota marmota marmota | reverse complement strand
GGAAGCAGAGCAGCCCCAGCGGCCCGGCATCGCAGCGACTGCCTGCCCCGCCGGCCCTCTCCTGTCGGTGATCGTTCGCTTGGCGCGCCTCTGCTGCCCTAGGACGCCGGCCCCGGTCCGACCCCGGGCAGCCGGCCTGCGGGCTGGGGCGGGGGCTGTCTCCTTTGGAGGTCCGAGTGGACTCAGCCTCTTCAGCAGTCCGCCGCAGCAGCGCAGGGACTCAGCGCTCCGAAATTTCGCCTTTCCCTCTGCTCCATGGAAGAGCAGAGGCAGCCCCGCTCCTCTGGCGGCTCAGGCCAGCGGGCCCAGCCCAGCACAGCTGCCCAGGCCGCGCTCTGCCATCGTACCCGCCTCCCTGCCCCCGGCCTCCATCCGCAGCCGCTCTTCAAGGTTGCAGAGCGCAGCCTTCAGCCGGCCGGCCCCTGGCCCCTGACCCCTGCCCCCACCCCGGCTCTCGCACAAACACCAAGACTCTGGGTCTCTCCCCGCCGCGGCTCTAGCTCTTCCTGTCTTTTTTCCTTGTAGGGTTGCACGCTCCGGTTCCCAAGCCCCCGGCAGCTGGGTTATGCAAATCACTTAGGTACCAGCAAAACTAACCCTTCTCCCAGAGCGCCATTGGTTCGTGGAGGTCTCGAGCTTATTACTATGCAGGCAGGGGAGCCTCCCTTGGCCAAGAGTAGGACAAGAGGGGCGTGTCTCTGGGGCGTGAGTGACAAGGTGGTGGTGGTGGTGGTTCCAGGCAAAATTCCTTACTTGGCTCAATTTTGCGTTGCAGGTTGTGGATTGAAGGTAAAAAGATCAGAAGGCGAGGAGCCTGGTCTTTTCCTCCCCCACTCCGTCTTTTTCTTCCACTGCAGAGAAATTGGATCTCCTAAATTGGATGACATGAAAAGTAAAACTCGCCTCCAGCGTTCAGTTAAGTTTCAAATGACTCTTCGCTGTTCCAAAGGGCGAGGACTTTGGGAGCTATGCAAACGGAAAACTGATTTGGGGAGACAAGGGAAAACGTTTCCTTTATTCTGACCCAAATCTATGGGTTTTAGCTATGTATTAAAACACTGTACCCACTCCAGCATCTGACTTCAACTGGGATCTTTATACCCTTCTTCATGGACACTTGGCATCTAAGTCTTAGCAACTAATCATCCACAATACAAATCAAACTGCTTTCTCTCACACACTTTAAAATCCTAAAACTTAGTGATGTTGGAAAGATCAACAGATGATGCTTCTCAACACTGGACAATTTTTCCATACAACAAAACATTTAAGTGATACCTGACTACTCTTGAGAAGCCAGAGGAAACCTTGGTGTTAGGTAATTCTTAGCATTCCCTCCTTTTCTGGACTTGGATTCCCCATGGCCTAGTAGAATCCACAGAATCATTATCTCTACGAAATACAAGTTTATGGGTACCTCCCTTCTTGATTTCTGCTTTGTCTTTGGGTTGCTTTACTCCATATTGGAGACACATTTTATGAATCCATTAAACTAAAGCAAAAAGGGTTTAAAATGTCACCATCATATAAAGTTAACTAGTCATCTCATGTAGGTAAAATTAAAGACAATGGAAACAAGTTGGCACAGACCTATAAGTTGTTTTAAAATGAAAATTTTCCATTATCTTTGTGTTCAAGAGTTTACCATAAAAATAATGCCAGGTTGGGCAAATGACTAACATACTATAAATTTATTCTAGAGAGTCAATAAATACAGACATGACTTCACAGTTTTAGGAATGACATATTTCTGCTGACTGTAGGGCTGAAAGAGAACTTAGAGCAACCCTCTGAACTCTCAAATACTGTGTTCTGCTCAAGATCATCACAGGCAGCTCCTGGCTCCTTGTCTGCTGTTCTAGGATCCTTCTCTTGATTTGTCTAAGTCATTTCTATTATTTTCTGGGAACATTCATGAGTAAATGAAGTGAGGAGAAAATTCTAAAATTTCTTTTATTTAAGTCCTCTCTTTTCTGTTTTCTTTTTTCATCACACACACACACACACATACACACACACACGTACACACTTTTTTGTGTGTATGTGGTTCTAGGGATTGAACACAGGGGCACTCAACCACTGAGCCACATCCCTAGCCTTATTTGTATTTTATTTAGAAACAGGATCTCACTAAGTTGCTTAGCATTTCGCCTTTGCAGAGGCTGGCTTTGAACTCTTGATCCTCCTGTCTCAGCCTCCCAATCCCAAGGGATTCACAGGTGTGCTATACCACACCTGATCCAGTCCTTTTTATATCCATTTTGGGACAGGTTCTCACTAAGTTGCCCTGGCTGACCTCACACATGAAATCCTTCTGCTTTAGGCTCCCCAGTTGCTGGGATGGCAGGCCCTTTTTCCTCTCTTCCTTAATAATGCTGAAAGATGACAGAATTTCTCTTGCAAAGATATCACTACTCTCTGCTATTTTAAAATTAACAATTATAGTCTATACTGATTAATTTTATTTCAACCAAAAAATTCGTTGTTTTTTTTTTCTTTTTAGGTAGTGTTTTGGGGCTAGGGATGTAGCTCAGTGGTAGACCACTTGCCTAGCAAGAAAGAGGCCCTGAGTTTAATCCCCAGAACCACAAAAAATTAAAAATAAAAAAGTATTTTTTTTCAAATTTTAGTGATCATAAGAATAATATGTGAAGTTTAATTTAAAAAAAATACAGAATGATTTAGTAGGGCTGGGTGGGGCTCAGGAATCCACATTTTGAAGCACATCAAGTTAAAGTGATACAGGTGGTCTATGATCCACATTTGGAGAATGTTATTCTTCCCTTTCCAGGAATAAAATTTTATGCCTGGAAACTTGGATGAAAGGAGACATTCAGAATTTGAACAAAAAGAGATGTAGATTTTGTTAAAGAATAAATTCCTATTGTTTGTCAGATGAAAAAGTTAAGAAAAAAAAGGATATAAATCTGTGACTTAGCCAAAAAGACAAAATATTGGAAAACAAGAACTTTTCTAGGGAAGAAAAATGTTAAGATTTATTAAATAGTTATTATTTCTTACAGTCACTACATTATGTAAGCTTCACATTAATGATAAATTGACCTATTAGTCTTCATCTCTTAAATAAGATGTTCCAAGAGAGCATAAAAACAAAAAAACAAAACCAAATGAAACAAGAGTTCACCTTAATCTTTCATAAATTATAAGGAGTAGTAATATTTGAGGATGACCAAAATGTTAAAAAAATATATCAGTACTGGGAATTGAACGAAGAGTGCTCTACCACTGAGCACATCCTCAGTCCATTATATTTTTATTTGAGACAGAGTCTCAATGAATTGCCAAGACTGGCCTCAAATTTGCCATGCTCCTGGAAGTCAATGGGATGGGTGTGTATCTGGCTGCTATTGTTAATTAATATTTATTACTATATTGGATTACATTTATAAAATATGCCCAGGTTTTACCAGAGAACAGAATCAACAGGACATGTAGAGATATATGCAAAGAGATTAATTAGGAAGCATTGGTTCAGGCAATTAATGAAGCAAGGTCACAAGATCTGCCATCAGTCTGCTGAAGGTCGGTAAATCCAGTGGGTTAGTGCCAATCTAAACCCAAGAGAACCAGAACTTATAGATGAGTTATATGTTCCAGACTGAGGGGGAAGGCTGGAGAACCAGGACTTCAGAAATCCACAGGCAGGAGAAGATGGGTGTCCCAACTAAAACAGAACAAATTCACTCTTCCTCCAACTTTTTGGTCTACTCAAACCCACAATGGATGTGATGTCTACCTGCTCAACAAGAGCATCTTTATTCAGTCTACATAGTCAAATCCTGATTTCTTTCAGAAACACCTTCACAAACATGCAGTGAGACATAATCTTTTACCAGTTATCTGGGCATCCTTTCCCAGTCAAATGGACATAATAAATCTTCACCACTATTTATTTATCGATCCTCTTGGTTAATAGTGTTTATTTTATTTTATTTTTTCTAACAATACAAGTAGGAATAATCTTGTGTATATTTCATTGCTCACATGATCATATATGCAGAAGTTTTTCCAAAATATCTATATTTCCTTTATATCATACCATATACCTCCCTGTGTGTGTGTGTTTGTGTGTGCGTGCACATGCGCACACACACACCTGTGAATGTATGTATGTCTGCTAAGGGGATTTTCTCTATCATAGATTATATACATTAACCATTACTAGATGTTTCTAAATTGCCCTAAAAAATGACTGTACTTATTGATACTTTCCTCAGCAGAGAATAAGAATCTCCATTACTCTACATCTTACCACCACTTGGTATTACAAGACTTAAAATATTTGCAAATCTATCACATATAAAATGAAATCTCTGTGTGGTCTAAATTTGAATCTCCTGGATTAAAAGTGCATCTTTTTCCGTATATTTGTTGGACATTCCAGCGTGCTCTTCTCTGCATTGCCTATTCATTTTCTTTGCCTGTTTCCTATTGGACTGTTTATATTTGTTTTTATTGTTTTATAGTAGAGGTCAGCAAATGATTTCTGTTAAGGTCCAGATAGTAAATATTTTGGGCTTTGTGGGCCATATGGTTTGTGTCAGAACTTTTCAAATCTGCCATTGTAGCATGAAAGCAACAATATAAAATATAAAAACAAATGTGATGTGTTTGTTCTAATAAGATTTTTTTTTCCATAAAAACAAGTGTTGGACTAGTCATTGATCATAGGCTTTGTCTGCCAACTGTGCTTGCAATAAAGGATGCTAATTTTTTATTGAACTCTCCTGATTATTTTTGAAAATCTTTTACAAATTATGTAAAATTCAGATTGACACACTTCAAAGGTGACCATCTTTTCTGATGATTTGAATTCAAGCAATTTTAAACTTTTGATGTCCATTGTGAGCTGATACTTGAAGATAATATTATAGGATGCACCAAGAAAAACCCGTGATGAGTTTTATTTCTATTTATTTTTTTAAGACTTTTTTTTAGTTGTAGATAGATACAATACTTTTATTTTACATATATATCTTTATGTGGTGCTGAGGATTGAAGTATCTCATACATGCTAGGCAAGCACTCTACCACTGAGCCACAACCCCAGCCCCCACCCCACACACACACCCATGAGTTTTAAAATACCTCTCTTTCCAAAACAAATGGCTCAGAGGTAGTCCTACACACTTAGAATTTACCTTACCCTTTATCTAAAAGTCATACCAAATATATTTAACATAATTGTTCTTGATATAATTAGATAACCTGTTGAGAAATGACTGTTGAGTTTAAACAAAAACACAGGTGCCAAACTGCCATCTGAAATTAGAGGCTGAATATGTAGAGTAAATATACACATATATACACAAACACACGTACAAAAACATTTCAAACTAAGATAGATTCAGAGAATAAAGAAAGACTATTGGGTCTAATCCCCACTGAACAAACATCTATAGACATAGACTCTAATAATTGAATATTCAAGATAAGAACTATTTCCCTCATCAATTGCCATTGGATTGTCTCCATGCTGTGAGTCTCTGCACTTGTATCCAGGACTCTGGAATAGTGACGCTCTCACATTAGGCCCCCGAAGCTAGCAGTCATCCTCTCAAGTCTTAAGTAGGGTGATTTTTCTCACTTGTCTTCTCCTTCTGTGTCTCAACATCTTTTATTGTTCATATGAAACAGCATTTATTTTTTAAGGTTATTTTAAAACTGATTATTTTGAAGGACAAAAAATTCGGTAACAATGTAAAATTGCTGACAAATTTGAAACATCCTTTTAAGCTACACACTTGGCTGAATTTGGGCTTCTCTTTATTCTAAGCTTGGGCAAGGGTTGAGGGTGACTGGCAGCCACACATACCACCTGTGCATAGCTTATGAACCTTTTGGGATGAGAGGGCTAGTAGTGAGGCTTATGGCAGGACTGGCTTGAAGCCAGCCCTTTTTCAAAACATCACCAAAAAAGCCTCTTACTCTCTTGACCTGGTTGAATATCCTGAGTCAGAAATCCTTTTCAGTTCTTCTAAAGACCCATATTTACCCCAGATTTCAAAACAGTTGGTTAAATATCAGAAGTATTTTCCTATTCTCACCTAATCCTTTCTAAATGTGATTTTCTTTTCTTGATCTTTCCTTTTCAATTTTAACACAAGAGGAAAATGCAACCCTAAGGAACAGCTTCTGAATTGCAGAACCACACGTGGGCTCCAACATCTGAGTGTGTCAACTACTGGGGAGGAACAAAACTAGGTAAAAAATTCAGTGATTGTTAAAGAAGCCAGATATTGTTGAGAAAGAGTAAAGGCAGGAAACATCAGAGTAAAACCCAAAACAATTACTACATGGTCTTGCTAAGAATTTGTTAAAATGAAAATGCCAACACAAAGTTCAGTCATGGAATCAAGGACATTTTCATTCCTCTGGAATTCCAAAGAAAACTTTAAACACTTTGGAAAAACAGTTATTTTAGGGAGCTCTGTGCAAAATCCATGCATACCACAATGTGCATACTGAAAACCAGCATTTGGGGTAGAGCATCCTGGAAAGCTCTTCCTTATCTGCATATTTGGAAAATCTAGAAAAGAAGTAGATAACAAGAGATTTAAGAGAGAAATCTTTTGGTAAGATGTGGAGGGAAGACTTCACATTCTGTCTCTCTTTTTCTATACTGGACATAATACAGTCTCAAAATGGCACTCCCAGATACTTCTTGGGTAATTCCCAAGCAATTAGTTATTTTTAATTTTAATTTTAATTTTTTATTTTTTGTCTAATGACTGCTTACTATGATTTTTCAAAATAAGACAAGTGACAGAATGGAAAATTTAACATTCCTAAGGTTTTTGAAAAATGTTTTTCAAGAACTAAAAAGATTCAAGGGTGGGCAGCTGGGGATGTGGCTCAATGGTAGGGTACTTGCCTGGTATACACAAGGCCCTGTGTTCACTCCCCAGCACCACAGTAAGTAAGTAAATAAATAAATAATCATGAGGTAATTCTTATAAAAACACATCAAACTGCCAATTATGTGTAATTTTCAGATTTCTTTGGAAAGGAATAAAACCAAACCAAAAAACACAGCATAGAACAGGTCAGTGATGCTAGACAGTGGTACCCAAAATGCTATATTACGAGGTCTGGTAATATTTACTAATATTTCTCTCATACATGCTCATCTTATATTGAGTTCAAAATATATGAATCTAGATTATAGAAGTTTAAAAAATTTAATATGAAAGGTTAAATGGAAGATCTTGAAGTGATGGGGAAAAATTATAGGAATTCTTCCAGTGTATTCCTTTTATTATAAAATAACATAAAGCTGTGAAGTTTTTCAATGATTTTTAATTTCAGTTTTTCAAGAAGGATTTACCACATACCTACTCAGAAGCTACTCTGTTAGGAACTGAATAACTTTGATTAATGCAGAAATGTCTACATATTAACTATGTGGAGAAGTGGTTCCACCTCCCTTGATTCTATTAGGGTAGGTCTCACATGAGACCCTGGATTCCCAATATTTAAAAGTTCCTGATTCTGCTGGGCATGGTGGCGCACACACCTGTAATATCAGTGGCTAGGGAGGCTGAGACAGGAGGATCATGAGTTCAAAGCCAGCCTCAGCAACATTGAGGTGCTAAGCAACTCAGTGAGATGCTGTCTCTAAATAAAATGCAAAATAGAGCTGGGGATGTGGCTCAGTGTTTAAGTGCCCTTGGGTTCAATCCTCAACTACCAAACAAAATTTCCTGATTTTGATATAGCCCCACACTTTTATGACTCTCTGCTAGATGACTATGCAAGTGTAGGTCCTCAGAGAAGCAGACACCAATAAAAGATTACTCATGTGATTGATTTATTAGGGGAAACCTTCATGAGGGGAAATGGAGAAGGAGCTGAGGAAGACTGGCAGAGCCAACAGACTAGGATGGAGGACTGGAAAGAGTTGCTTCTCCACATTTAACAAGATTTTAATTTTGTAAAATGCATTTCAATTTTAATTTTGAATTCAAAAGAAAAGATCAGGTGTATTTCTAAGCTTAGACTGGATCTTTAGCTAGCAAGAACTGCCAGAAAATTCTAAAATAGAAACCATAGCAGTTTGGCGCCACCTTGTGGTAAAAAGTAAACTGAGAACGATTATCCGCAGGCGGTGTAATAAATCTGTTTTTCATTTACACAAAGTAGTAGGGAAAATTTTGTGTGTATGCACACGCATTATCGATTTCTTTTTCCTCAGCTTCAAAATTAAAATATTAATATTATAAATAATCACACACTTGGGGCTTTAAAACTATTTTGCCAGTATTTGCAACCAAATTGATTTAAAAATGTGAATTTTGTTTTCAGCTATTCTACTCACAAAATTTTGTGCTCATATTTTTACTTGACTGCTGGAATGCCATACTTGATAGGTTCCACTTCTACCTCAGTGGTCGCTTCTAACTGCTTCCATTCTTGGAAGACAGAATGAGGATCCTTTGGTAAATCTGAGAAGAGGAGGCAGGGCCTTATCTGTCTGGCAAGTGAACAAGCTACACCTTGGGAGTGGTCAGACTTCAATCCTGGTGGAGAAGCCTGTGCTGGATGGGTCAGTCTGGCTAATTTTGAGGAAGCCTGTTTTAGTACCTGTCAAAAACCCTTATTCACCAGACATTAGACTCAGTAGTTTCAAATCACACCATTCCAGTCTTTTATTAAAAAGTCATCTCCTCAGAGCTCTTTCCTGTCCTCAGTAAAATAGCATGACTGCATTCTTTCAAATTGTTGTCTCAATAAATATTGTCTGCTATACGCCAGGCATGGTTTTCAGTTCTGGTGAGAATGAATGAATGAAAGAATGAATAAGGATCCAGCCTGCCCTTCAAGTTTATAGTCTTGATAGGTGGGGGAGCTGCAAAAATATGTATACAAGCAAATAAATACATACAAGCAGAAATTGAAGGAGATTTCAGGGAGAGGGATCAGCAAGTATAAAGGTCTTGTCATCTTGGAGACTAAAGAACAGTAGAGTAGGAGGCAGAAGCTGGGTTTTGCAGGGTTCAGAGGATCATACTTAGATTTTGAGGAATTTAGGATTTTATTCTCACTGGAGTGGGGAGCTGATGGAAGTGTTAGAAAGGGAGCATCATCAGAACATGACAGGTGCTTTAAAAAATAGTGTTAGTACTTAATGACTTCAAGCATTATAGGAGTGCAATTGGTGCTGTTGAGTTCTGATAAAAACTCTGAGCTAGCTGCTCAGACCTATTGAGCCCTGTCCCTGAAACACCCCAGTCACAGCCCAGCATGGAATCACAGGTTGTGAATCTTGAGATTTGCTATTGAGTCTTATTTTACTTATTGCTCTTTAGCCCTCCCATCCTGCTGGATTTATGATGCTCATCATCAGCTAAATTTACATTACTTGTTTTCTCATTCGTCTGTCTCTCCCACTATAACATAAGCCCCTTCTCAGCTGTCTTCTTTACTGCTGAATCCTAAGCACACTGTCCAGTACATGATAGTTGTTGAGTACATGCACACTAAATGAATAAACACAATAATGATTTTTATAGTTTCTACCCACTGAGACTCAAATATAAAGCTCATTTTATTGAAATGTATTGTTATGGTTTGGCTCTGGAATGTCCCCCCAAAGGCTCACGTATTGAAGGCTTGATTCCTAGTGCTTCAGTGTTCAGATATGGGACTTTTGGAAAATTTTCATGAGGGCTCTGACCTCATCAGTGTATTAATCCCTTGATGGGTTCATAGCTGAAGGACTATTAGGAGGTAGTGGAAACTGTACAAGGTGGAATCCGTTTGAATGGAGTGAGTCCTTGGGGTGTGCCTTTGGGAATATCCTGTCCCCTAGCTCTTTTCTCTAGCTTTCTTTGCTGCCCAGTTGCCATGAGGTGAACAGCTTTCCTCTGTCACATCCTTCCACAATGTTGTTCTGTACAAAGAAATTGAGCAAACCATGGACTGAAACCTCTATCATGAGCCAAATAAATCTTTCATCCTTTTCCTCAGGTATTTTGTTACAGCAATGAAAAGCTAATGTGAATGAAACCATTGCTGGTAAATTTCTTCTTCCAACTTTCTTTTTTGTTGTCTCTTCAGTTAGTTCCTTCTGACATCCTTAAATAATTATTAAAACGTTTTTAAAACCAGATATTAGTGAGTGCATAAATTTCAGCTATTGGGCTGGGGATGTACGTTTGGGGTACAACACTTGCCTAGCATATGTGAGGCCCTGAGTTTGACTGCCAGCACCACAAAATTATATATACAAAAGATTTGGAGTTTTTTTATTATAAAAGACTAAAATAACCTTCATTGTTGTCCTCCATAAATTGTACATGACATTTTAATGGAATGAGATAAGATTGACAAAGGTATTATCTTTTGTATTTAGGTTCTTGCTAGGATATTTAATTTAATATCAGAATCAGTTGACAAATCTGTATTGTATGCATGAATGTTTTTGTTTCAAATGTAAGTTCTTGATCTATCCATAAGCTTATAGAAAGTAAGCCAATTCAACAAGCTATAACGAATCATCATACTATGTTTCAGGCACTATATGTCCAAGTGATAGACATATAGCTATGATCCTTCTTGCTGTTGCAGAACTTAAATTCTAATGGAGAAAGTGAAATTAAAAATGTTAAAAATATCTTAACCATATTAACAAAATGATGAGAAACCCAAATTTAGAGGAAGTGAACAGAAGGTTTAGTGGAAGTGGTGACTTCTGCTGACAACCGAGTGAGCGGTGAGAGTCGAAGAACCAGAGGGAAAGTTTTCCAGTAAGGGGAACTGGTGTGTAGGATAACAAATGGGGCAATGAAATGAGAACCTAGAGGAAGCAGGAAATGGATTACACAGAACCTTTTAGGTCATGGCAAGGTATTTTGATTTTACCCTAAGTACAAAGAAGTTTTAAGGAGCGAGCAATGTAATCAGTTCTGGTTGAATTAATGCTTTGTATAAAGTACATGGATCATAAGAAGCCTGCACAAAACTTTACTGGGTTTAATACTTCTGGCCAAAAACAGTCTCATCACAGTCCAACTGGGGCCACAGCTGCTGCAGAAATTCCTCTCCTCAGTATTTAAGGAGACATTGCCAGAGCCTAAAGTTGAGATGAGAGCTATTAATAGCTGACATAAAGTGAGGAAAAAGCTACATTGTGTGAGGCTGAGCCTAGGTGGGACAAGCTCAGGAGTCCCAGACAAGTCCCAGGAGGAACAAGCTAACAGCTACACAGGTGTGTAGCATCCTCCTTACTCTCAAAGATCAGGAATCTCATCCTTCCTTAGTCAAGACTAATTCCATGGGAACCTTTTTATTGAACATGGAAGGGACCACATTTTATTCCAGTACCCATTTTTGATAGTGGTGCCACCAAAAGGTGGATTATCACATATTCATTTTTTTAGAGATGAATTAACAAAGTACTACAAATGAGGTATCTAAAAGAAAGCTATTATCTCACAGTTCCAGAGGCTAGAATTCCAAGATCTAGAAATCAGCAATGGTTCTGAGAGATGCGAGAGGCATCTGCTCCACATCACTCCCCTTTTTCCTGGTGATTTTTTGGCAAGCTTTAGCATCCCTTAACATGTAGAGAAGCATCTCTAAGGATTATTCATGGTCTCCCTATGTTATCTCTGTGTCCAAATTCTCTTTATTTAGTAAGGACACCAGCCATATTGGATTAGGGTCCGTTCTAACAAATTCTCCTCCACCCCTTAAACAAATGCAGCAATCTTTCCTTTTGCTCTTGATTTTTTAAAAATTATTGGCTCTTTTTAGTTATCCATGACAATAGAATCTATTTTGATATAATTATAGAAGCATGGGATATAACTTATTCTAGTTAGGACCCCATTCTTGTAAAGGTACATGATGGTGGGATTCACTGATATTTTCATATATATATATATATGAAATTTTATATATATATATATATATATAAAATCAGATTCATCTGTTTCTCCTTCCTATCCCTGCCTCCCTTCCCTTCATTCCTAATTTGCTGAACTTCTATCCCCTTTTTCCCCTTATTGTAGTTTAGCTTCTACATATCAGAGAAATCATTTGCCTTTTGGGAACTGGCTTATTTAACTTAGCATGATAATCTCCAGATCTGTCCATTTACTGTCAAATGATTCAAGTAACAATGAATGTTGGCAAGAATGTCAGGAAAGAGATACATTAATATATTGCTGGTGGGACTGCAAATTGCTGCAACTGCTTTGAAAAAGCAGTAGGAAGACTCATCAAAAAACAAAAACAAAAACCCAAAAAACCTAGGAATAGAACCACCATTTGACCCAGTCATTCCATTCCTTAGTATATATACAAAGGAGTTTAAAATCGGCATACCACACTGAAAATCACATCAATTTTTATAGCAACTCAATTCCAAATAGCTAAGCTATGGAACCAATCTAGGTGCCTTTCAACAGATGAATAGATGTAATATATGTACACAATGGAGTACTACTCAGCCATAAAGAATGACTTTAATGAACTCATTTTAACTTGATTACATTTGAAATACTCTATCCCCAAATAAGGCCATAATATGAGGTACTGGGGATTAGGATTCCAATCTCTCTTTTTATGCTTTGGAGACCGTTCATTTGTAACACCTTAAAACAGTTACAGGTTAGGTAGCATCTAAATTCAGGGCTCAAGACTGTCAAAGAAGAGATACCAGAAATAGATGAATGAATAAAGAAAATGTGGGGTGTTTATACAACAGAACATTACTCAGCAATGAAGAATAATGAAACTATGGCATCTGCCAGTAAGTGACTAGAAATGGAGACTATCATGCTAAGTGAAATAAGCCAGTCTCCAAAAACCTAAGGCAGAATGTTCTGATATGCACATGATAACACACAATGGGGGGGAGAGAACAGAAGTTCATTGAATTAGATAAAGGGGAATGAAGGTAAGGGAAGTGGGGTAAGGATGGGAAAGGCAGGATAATGAATCAGATGTAACTTTCCTATATTCATATATGAATACATGACCAGTGTAACTTCACATAATGTACAACCACAAGAATGGGAAGTTACAGATGTTTTATGTCAAAATACACTCATCATGTACAACTACAAAAGAATTTTAAAAAATAAAATTTTTCACTTGGGTATAGAATTTTTTTCCCTCTGATGAATTACTTAAAAGAAAACAAACAAAAAAACCCTAACACATACTTAGAACTTATGTGCTTCCAATGCCATTTTTAAAAAAATCTAATTGGTTAGAACAGCTTTAGAGACTAACAAATTCAATTCAAAATTTTCTACTTCCTTCCCTTACAAAAATTTTTGAAGGACAATATCTTCCTTAATGGGTGTCCAAAATACACTTCTGTACTGGATAAAAATTAGGTCTTACACATACTTTGTTACTGATGTGGCACAGCTGTTTTTTATTGTTCTTATTTGTTTCTTGAGATGCATGTATCCTGCTACGTTGTTCAGGAGAGTCTCAAAACTGGGATCAAGCAATCCTTCTGCCTTAGCCTCCAAGTAGCTGGGACTACAGGCATATACCATTACTCTAGGTTTGTCCCTTTCTTAAAATGTAAAAATCCAAGGAAGAAAACTGACAAATTGGTTCTGTATGAGTTTTACCTCTTGCTTTGTATATAAAGCTTAAAAATTTCATCAAGTGAAGATTATTTGCCACTGAAGAAATAAATGTATAAAAACCTGGGTCACTTCATTATATTAAAATCACAGCAATCAACAATACTGAACATGACAAAATAATTTAAAGATTTAGGGAATTGTCTGGTTTACTGAAATTTTGAAGAAAGTAAGGCCTAACAAATGTTTTTTTTTTTTTTTTTTCTTTTATTAAACCCTGGTTGCCTGGTACATTATCATGTATTTTTGTGTTTTTTAGTTTTTTGCAGTGCTGGGGATGGAACCTACACCAGCCTTATGCAATGCTAGGCAAATAATATGCCACTGAACTACACCTCCGGCATCACCCCTGTCCATCCATGCTTTTTAGGAGTTCAGGGGGCTGGGGATGTAGCTTAGTGGTAGGGCACCTGCTTAGCATACATGAGGCCCTAAATCCAATCCCACCCACTGCCAAATATATATATATATATATATATATATATATATATATATATATATATATATATAT
>NW_025999931.1:292129-339233 GCF_001458135.2 Marmota marmota marmota | reverse complement strand
ACATGACACCAGCAGTTAACTATTTCCATCTAGATCATCTTCTTACAAACTGCTTTTCTATTTAACAAATCCCTTACCTGCACCTATCTTCCAATGATTTTCACTCTGAGTGTGGTCGAAATCTTCCGCTTCTCAAAAAGTGCACTAATGTTAGAATTCCATGAGCTTCTTTGGACAGAAATGTGTAATTTCTTTATGGTATTCTTCCTAAAAATTTTTAAGCATAGCTTAAAGATCCCATTTTCTGAACTTCAAAATACGAACTTGCTAATTTTAATTACTGGACTATGATTATTTCCTTTTTGCTGATAAGGTCCTAAAGCTATTTTACATGGGGGAGAAGATAAAAGCAAACACATGCATCTTTCTAAGGGCTTTACAGATAATGGCAATAATGGCATAACACTTATAGGCACACTTATTATAGATGACAGATGAGGGAACTAAGGAATGAAGAACTTAGTAACTTATCTAACATTCACAGTAATGTCAGAACTGGGATTAAAATCATCGAAGCTGGTGCCCACAATATGTGCTGTCAATCACACACCACACTGCCTCTCTTGAAAAAGCAGAAATTTTCCTTTAGTTATATTTTATGAAAGACAAAGCAAAATATAGAAACTTGAAGTTTCATTTAGGCAATCACCATGAACTCTATTTTTACCTTATGCAAAATTATTTGATAACAGAGTTCAGAAACACATCTTTTTCTAATTGTATCATTTTTTTTTTAAATTCCAAAGAACAAGGTCATAACACATACAAATTTATTTTAAATAAGCTTTAGAATCAGAATTAAATTACTATAATTAAATTAAATTACTATAATAACCTTTACAGAAACAACAGTAATGAATTTTGGACAATAAAAACTGTAAAACCAGACTGCTGGCAGAGGAAACAACAAACTGTAAGTTAAAAAAATTCATAAACACACATTTATTCAGGAAATACAATTACTAGAGTCCTTAATATTTCAATGATCATTCCATATTATAAAATATTCACAACATGTATTCTTTTAAGTCTATACCAAGTCATGCTGACATTCTTTCCAGATAAGCCATGCTATTTCTTCTACTACATGCTATAATATCCATTTTAATTGTAAACAAAGTATTTGAGCCAAACTATTTAAATACTTGACAAGAAAAAATAAAACATAAACTAAAAATTTAGAAGAGGAGGAAAATGACAACAAAACAAAATAACTCCCTACATATCTGAATCATCAAACTTTTAAAGAACTAGGCCACTATAATCTAGCATTACAGTAAAAGATAAAGTGACCATATCAAGACAGCATGTAATCATCAATGACAACATTTCTCATCTGTAATTTTAAGCTGCTTTTTCAAAGAATAAACACTATCTTTGTAAGTTTTAAAGCAAAAGGGGCATAAAGATTAAACATTAAAAGTTTATATTTAAACTACTAGTTTTTTAATAAAAGAAAAAAGGTAGACTATTATTACTTTCCAAATAAGAAATGCCAAGTATGTTTTATGACTAAATAAATAATATAATCAATCAGCATGTAGCTACAAATTGAAGTATTCTATTCTGATACTTGCAAACAGAATTAGCGGTTCTCAACCCTGGATGTCCCTTAGAACCATCTGGTATGTTTTTTTAAAAAATAAACAAGTGACCCTGATTTAGTTGTACGGGAGGGGACCCAAGTATTATTAATTTTTGAGCTCTGCAGGGCTTTCTAATATGAAACTAAGGTTGAGAAACACTGAGTCAACTCATTTTGACATAATAAGAAAATTAAAGAAAAAAATGGAGGGGGGGTTAACAATTGTAATTTACAAATCAAGCACCTATTATATACTTACTTTATGCTTAGCTTTATTCACAAACCATCCATTTACAAGATGAAAATTCCTTCATTTCCTCATCATACTAGACCACCTTTGTGTATCTTTGGTATTGACTGAACCATTCTATAAGATTTAAAATTCTGAGATATACTATAAAAATTGCATTAATGAAAACAAACTACTGCTACTCATGCTCAACAGTACCAAGCAAAACTACTGTATTTGGCTCATTATGCTATCTTTATTTTAAGAATTATAAATAGGTGCCAACCCACACAAAGAGCAGATTGTGAATTACTGCAAAAGAAAAAACAAAAAATAGCTTACTTAATTTACTGAGATTCAAAACCAAAAAAGATTTAACTTGGCTGAAAGTTCGGATACAGCTGAGACATTGAACCAGGAAGCTATAATTTATAAGGAAATGTTGATATATCCTAAAAGCTACTATAGCTGTAGCTATATTAAAATAAGATTTCTTCAGGGTTTATTTACCCTGTAATGCAAGAATACAAGCATAACAATAACATTAATGTTTTTATATGCACCAATGCTTCTCTTTAATATATTAAGCTCTACAACAAATACCTCTAATAATTTTACAATTAAGTCCATAATTCTTCTATACTACTTTGCTCCCAACATTTTAAAAACACACCAATTAATTTTGAAAATATACAATTTAACAACATGATCCTATCAATAACAAGCATGTTTTTTAGTGGACTATAGACACCATGCAATCCAGTGTTTGTATTTTTTTTTTGTTTTTTACAGTTATTGTCATTGTGGCCATTAGTAGGTCACAAGTAAATCTTCTCTAGCTAAAAAGCAAAATTGAATATAAAGTTTTAAATATATTAGGTCTGTTGCCTGTGTTTTGCAGATCTCATTTTTTCAAAGTGTGACTCCATTTCTTCTAAGACTTTGGGTGTATACCGTACTACCAATTTAACCTTTCCTTGGGCTGCTTTCAGCAGTTCTACAGCTTTTTTGTGATGTTCTCCTTCAACGGTCTGGAAAAAAATGCACACACACAATTGATACTTAGGTTTTGAGCATAATGACAACTATAAATATTTAAAATTAAGTAAAGAGAGTCTTCCTTGCATCAATTCACACAAGATTTGGCACATTCAGGGCGGTATAGCTATAGAGATACTGCATCCTTTCAATGCTAAATCTTGTTTTATCAGTGTGAAATCCAGTGATACATCAATTCTGCTTACAGTCTCGAAATCATTTTTTAAGTTCCAAGTAATTAGCATTTCAATATACATGTCTTATTACTGCACTATGTCAGAATTAAATCAAGCAATTGCCATTCTATAAAAGTAAATATGATGGTACATTTCTAATTTAGTATACTGTTTTAACTACTGAAGAGTTTAATTATGTAATAAAAATCCCATTAAGCACTGGTAATTTACATTGAAGGGATGCAAACCACTTTTAAGAGTGCCTTAAAAAGATCATTGGGCTGGGGACAGAGCTCAGTGATAAAGCACTTGACCAGTATGAGCAAAGCTCCTGATTCAATCCCCAGAGCTGCATTTAAAAAGAAAGAAACAAACATAAAACAACCACTGTCCTAAACAGTACTGCCTAGCATTCACTTAAAGCATTCCTAAACTACAAAGTTTATTAATCCCTTGCAATGGCATCTTCTGTTTCTACAATCCACAGGCACCACCAAGTGGTCACAGAACATTACTGCAAATATAAATAAAATTCATCCTCACCACTCCATTAACAGAAAGAAGTTGATCTCCTCATTTGAGGCCCCCATGCCTATCAGCTATTCCACCTGGAATTATTCTAGATATATAGATTGGAGAGTTTTGTTCTTTGCTTCCCATAATATTGAACCCAAGACTCTCTTCTCTTTTGGGTAGCTCAACAACTCGAGGATGAGAATGTCCTTCACTGGTAGCAAACGCAGTGACAGTAGCCTGAAAAAAATTTTTACATATTTAAAATATATGACCTTTGTTTACTTCAGTTCTTTCATCTCTTTTTAAAAAATACCTTTTTTGTTTTATTTTTTGGCAGTGCTGGTGATTAAACTCAGGGACTCATACATGTTAATAAACATGTACTCTAACACTGAGGTATATCCCTGACCTATCAAACTACTTTTGAGGCATGTATAAACACACACACACACACACACACAAACACACTTAATCAGAGCTTTACAGTTATAAATAGTAGCTGGATTCATCTTGACAAACTCATGCTACATGAAATTCAATTTCAGTTCATAATTCCCCCTTTCCCCTCTTCTCCCCAATCTCCTTGACTTTCTTTGGCTAATCCATTCATTTATATTTGACTGATTCTTTTTATTATACATAAAGATGAAATTCCCTGTGGTATATTTATGAATGCATGTAACATGATTTTTAAAGAATTCAATCTGCATTGTGAGGCACATTTTTGATGTGTGGGTATTCACAAATTCACTGGTCATTCTGAGAGGCTAAGCAGGTTTTTAAGAAATGTAAGCGGAGGCTGAGACACGAGGATTGCGAGTTCGAAGCCAGCCTCAGCAACATCAAGGCTCTAAATAAAATACAAAAAAGGGCTGGGGATGTGGCTCAGTGGTTGAATGCCCCTGAGTTCAATCCCTGGTACCCCTAACCCCCCAAAAAGAAATAATAACTGAAAAGAATATATACTCCAGGACTATGTATGAAACAGAATTTTTTAGCACACTCTCATCCACTGTCTAGAACTTTTGTGTAGTTCCATGTGCAGAGCTTGACAAGCAGGCTTGCTGGGCACATAACATTTAAACAGGAATATTCTACCCTAATGCACTAACAGTCAGGAGCTTCAAGGCCAGATAGCCTGGCATTTGTGTAAAATACACCATACCTATAACAACCTACACAGAGTTGTCCTTATATATATTCATTTTGGCTGCTATATTCTTTGTATACTCTTTGTACCATACACAAAATAAATAATACATCAAGAATTGTCTCTATATTAAGAAAAGCAGGCACATGTATAGCTAACATGAATATTTTTTGTTGCTCTAGCAAACTATCTAATTACAAGTAAAAAAAAAAACCACAGAAGATTTAATAGAGCCATATTCTCTTTAAATTCTAACAGAAAATTAAGATTTTCCTGTTTCATTATGTTTTTAAAGTTAATCAAGGAATCTGGTACCATTTTTTCATGCTGGATCAGGGTACATGAACAAAGGTGCAAGGGGTAAGAAGAAAATCAAGACTTATTTGAAGACCCAAAAAAGCTCTCATTTCCTACCTAACAGAACTAAGGCTCAAAAACTAAATAAGCTGTGAAGGTTATACAACTCAGGTATAAAAACTGAATTTCTATTTTCTACTCTGATAAACCATATCCACAAGTTTAAGTATTTGTATTCAATAGAGAATCCAATCTGTCCTTTTGGAAACCAGGAACTCAATAAAAAAATAATCTGCAATGATTAAGTCTAGTATGTCATCTACTACTCGAATTAACATATCTACCCAAGTAATACACAATGAAATAATGTATTATGAGGGAAAATCTGATATGGAAAAGCACACAAACTCCATCTTCAGCCCTGAAGAGGTAGCCTACTACTGACATTATACCATATTTGCAGAGCTAGGGTAAAGGACAAATCAAATAACCCTATTCTACCATTTACTATTTGTGTGGTGGTTTGAGACAAATAATCTAATCTTGATACTTCCTCATCAATGAGAAATTCATCCTCAATTATAAAATTATAAAATCGATGCTATTTTGCATGTAAATATGTTGTATATAACACAATTATGTATTTCATATGTATATAATTAATGTATGTGAGAGCATTTTCAATGCCTTATCTAAACTACTTACAGTAATAAAAATGTTCTACTTCTTAGTACTTGGGAAGCTTGGTATAATTTGAAAGATATTATGTTAGCTTCTAAAATAAGCTTATTATGAATCTAATAATTGTATATTTTCAACCTCTAATTTATGAAGAATTCTCACTTTTGGCAAATAAACAAATTTACCTTTGCAGTTGCATTAGCTCTCACTTCAGGACTGCTACTGATATCTACAGTTTCATAGACATGTTCATATACCTGCAAAACATAAAAGTTGTTATATTTTAAATCTTGGAATATATCATGTTTGATTTCTCTGTAAAGTTAAATGTATTAACTTTTAATCATATTTACTCACCTCTCTTACAGCATTGCAGAACTCACTTTGAAGGACTCTTTGTAAAGCCTGAAGTTTCTGTGGTGGTACCTCTCCACTCCTTTGTAGTTTTTCCAACAATTCAATGGCTCTAAAAATATCTAGAGTTAAACAAACACATACTGATAGATAACTTTCTCTAAGGATTCTTGAAATGCCTATGTAACACTGTAGGAATTAGTATTAATTTCCCAAGGACTAACAGTATGCAGAAAATAGAAGGGGTAAAACAAAGCATCTGTGTTTTTGTATGAGAAAGAGGAGATAATTCATGTACACATTGAGAACAGGAATGTAAAATCTGAGCACATTAAATTTTACAGATTTTAAAATTTCTCATGTTACAGAAGTATAGTTTAAAAAATAATTGAGAGACAGACAAACTGAATATAAACTACTAAATGTCACAGGAAAGGACTGGGGCTCAGATGTGACAGATATGTTAACTGCACTGCTTCAAAAAAAGCCAGTAGCAATATTGGAACTATTTAAGCAATAAAAATTTACTTAATTATCATATTAGTAATCAAAGCACTGAATAGCAGACCACGTGCTAGTGAAATCACTGGTCATTTCCTAAAGATAAACATGATATATGCATAGATATGAACTATTTAATAACAGATCGAGTTAGTGGCTAGGACACATTTAAATTAAAAGTAAACTGAATAAAATTAACTGATTTGTTTTCAAGTTAGGATTGTTAACACAATGTTTTAATTCAGACAATTTCAATCAAATACGTAGTTTTAAAAATAAAACATAAAAAACTAGCTATGTAATTCTGTTCTTCATACCAGTTGTGAGACCTTGAACAAATTACTTAAACTCCTTGTGTCTCAGTGCCTTTCACTGTAAAATGCAAATAATACACCTTCTTCATAAAAGGCATTTGATGACCAAACAAAATAATATTTTTAAAGAGGCTTAGCAAACATAAATATAATGTTACACTGGCATCAGTCTTAAAAAATATTAAGGGGTTGCATACATTTATACAAATCCATTAAGCATGTTAGTCAATTGTCATTGAGAAGTGTGGGGATGTGTTTTATTAAGAAACACTACAAGATTCAAAGTTATGTTCAACAATTAATGATAATATCTGTTTGATTTTTTTTCTTACCTGTTTTTGTACCTTTGTGAATTAAGTTTTGATGATTTAGAAGGCACTATCCCCCCCCCCCACTGCCTCCCACTGCCATTACCAGGGATTGAACACAGAGCCTTAAACATTTGAGGCAAGCACTCCACCAATAAACTACATACCCAACTCTTTTTGTTGTATTTTGAGAAAGGGTCTCATTAAGTTGCCAAATCAGGCTTTGGACTTAGGATCCTCCTGCCTCAGTCTCTGCAGTAGCTGAGATTACAGACATACACTACTGTGCCCAACTGGCACTCAGGACCTTGAATACATGTACTGATATTGTACTGTAGGATTACTGGGAGTTATTTGTTAATAGAGTTCTGAGATAATTTAACTTTCCTATGCTGCTGAATAGAACCACTTATAATTCATCCCTACCAAGGTGCTGAAGATTCTACTGAAGAACTTAAAAAAAAAAATTCAACAACAAAAAGCAAAGACAACTACCCAAACTAAATGCTAGGGGATGAAGTTCCACATTTTGCACTGCATTTAAAAATACAAGACTGCCACATGTTAGAATTCTACAACTACCTACCTTTAAAAGAAAAACACCTACTTCTGTTAGCACCAACAGATTTGTTCCTTTCTGCAAAGCACATCGTCATTGTGCTCAGGAGGAAGATGTCACCTTTGTCTTAAGCCTATCTTAGAAAGTCTACTCAGAGAAGCTACTCTTCTGTTATAAAATTATGCTTCAATAAATGGCCTGGTAGGCTGTAGAGAAACAATCTTATTTATAAAAAAAAAGACTTCCAAATGAGGAACACCATAAAGAGCAAACTAACAATCATATGTGCACATTTGTTTGTGGGAAGGGATAANTAAAGAATATGCTCTAGGGTTCAATCCCCAAGAACGGTAACAAAAAAAAAAAAAAAAAAAAAAAAAAAAAAAAAAAGAAAGAAAGAAAAGAAAACCTTCAAATGCTTGTGTGTCAAAAGCGTGTTGAAATTGTCTGAAACAAAGGATTTGGGGAAGACAATGGAGCGTTCAAAATCTTAATATCTGTATTTTCACTGACTCTCTGGTCTGTAACTACACAGCAAACTAGGTTTTACCTTTGTTAACAGTTTCCTTCAAGAAGCAATCAACTAATCACAGTTTGCAATTGTAGGGTGTGTAAAAAAATATATATGATCGCACCTGCCAAGTGTTTTACAATCTACCACTACTTCACATAAGTTACATAACAAGCTTTCCAAGATCAAGTCAGTAGGATTGTTTTGAAAAGCATCCTCGTGCCTGAGAGGGGTACCAATGCTAGGAAATACCAAATTACGAATGCAAGGGAGGCTGTGGTAAAAGTAACGAAGAAGGGAGGGCGAGTTCTTGTGGAAAAGTGCCGTGTGTCCGGATATTGTGCGATATGTAGGTGAAGGCAAGCCCACTAGGTTTGTGCAAGTGTATGTACAACGTGTGTAGAGGATCCGAACAGGGTGTGTGACATGTGTTGTTCTGGTTTACAGATCCCTAAATGCCACATCTGCTGTGCCCACCCAGAGGGTGCGTGTGCGGCGTATGTCGGCAAACGTGAGCAGATTGTAATTAACTGTGCTATGCCCCGGGACAGTGCGTGTGAACACACAGGGGTCTAGCGAACAGTCAAAAAATCATAAGCGCCCTCCACCGTGTGAATGACAGCGACGTCAGCGGCCGCCACGCAAGGAGCAGGCAGGTTCAGAGTCTGAGCCTGGGCAACCTCTCCTTCTCTCCAGTGACACCGCACTTCCTCATCCCTTCCACCCACCTCGGTCGGGACATTGGCTGCACTCACCTCTCTCCAGGCATACAGGTTCGCCCAGCTCCGCCATCTTCTCCCTTAGCAATACAGAACGACAGGAAATGACGAAAGAGAAGCTGCGGTAGGCGGAGCCTAGCGAGAGCCGGAAGGGCGTGGGTCGACCGGTACCGCGAGATCAGGAAGGACAAATGCTCACTCCTCAAAGTACATTACGGGGTACCTTTTCGTAGTGTGGGTTGACACTGTTGTTCTTGGGGTCGCCAGAATCTCGGATTCCCAGGCCTCCCAGATTGAAAAGAACTTTTCCCCTGCCTCCTGCTCCCTGCCCTGGCTTCGCGCCTTTCCCAAAGCTTGGAGCCCTTTGTAGATGAGTCACACTCCGTGGATTCTACTTCCAGGATTGTGGACTGCTCACTTACCCCTTTTTGGCCTCAGTTTCTCCATCTGTGAGACAAAAGTTTCTATCTCCAAGGTCTTTTAAAATTCCTGAATGCCAAGATTAGGTGACAGTTAAGTGTGTACATGACATTATGAATTCTTGGTTCTGGCAGCCTTACTTTAACTTTAAAAAGCCAAAGCTTGAATCTTACTCATATCTGCAAGTACAAAGAAAATGGGCCATAACTGGGTAAGGGAGGAAGAAAGGCTTTAGTGTACTGTACAGTAACAGTCTTAAGAAACTGATTCAGAATCTTACGTAAATATAAAAGAAATATCATATAATAATACTATTTAGGGCCACTTTTGAAATTTTCATGAGCCAAGAAAAAATGCTTTTTTGCCCCATATTTGGATTCTACTGACCTATCCAAGCCCTTAGTTTGTGTTGATGTTGTTAGATTCTTTCACATTTAAGTTTTAAAAACTTCATAACCATGTCATTTTAATAATCTGGTTGCTTCTGGCCTGCTCTTGCCATTCATCTTCAACACTTTGTTCTAATCCATTTAATGTCCCCACCAGAAACTTTGGTTTCTCTATTCCCTATTTCTCAAGTCTTATGTACTCTGACCCTAACTCATCCAGCTACCCTCATTTCTAATTATCCCTAAGGCTAACCACGACTCCAGTCAAGATGGTATATTCAAAACCATGTTTATCCTAGTTTCCATATCTTTCTCTGTGTTCTTGTAGGGAATGCCCATTTTTATCCCCTACTCTCCAAACATCATACACATTCAACTGAACTCATTTTCCAGGTTCCTGCTCAAGATGTGTCGCTTCTGCTAAGTCTTCCCTTTTTCTATATTGTTTCAACACCTTGGTACTCTGAGGATTCTAACACCTAACACCCTACAATAACACCCATGTACTTATTTCTTATTCATTTTATCATTTTTTTCTGCCACAAATGTGTTCAAGAAGTATTTATTAAATGCCCAATGCCCACCAGGTGCTTTCTTAGAAATACTGTGTGGAACAAGAAATATGCAAACATTACCCTTATTTCTTCAAGTATTTTTCCTTCCTAGTCTTTCTGCACTCCTTTGGTGGAGTTAGGTACATGAATATTCAACCATGTGACATTGCCTCAAAAGTTAATTTTCACTGTTAATTTTGTTTTTTTTCAAGTTTTCTCTGTTTCCTTGTGGTTAATTCCCATGTCTTTGTGTTTACTAATTTGCTTTTTCAATATCATACATTCCTTTAATCCCACGTGTTTCACTTTTCATCTCAGACATTGTGGTTTTCCCTCTAGTCCTTTGATGTGTATGTGTATGTGTCTTCCATGTCTTTATTTAATATGCCAAATCTTTCCTATAGCTTCTTCTATAAAATTATAATTATAACCTTGGTGTCTTTTTTTTTTACTAATTCTATCATCTATGTTGTTTCTGACATTGTCTTATGTTAATTGATTTTTCTAAGTATTATGGCTTACAATTTTTTGCTTATTTGAAAATAGTTTTGTCCTTTTGACACTTAATTTTAATCTTTGCTAGGTGGAACAAATTTGGCCTTTAGTGGAGGGCTAATTGAACCTCACTACTAAGGCAATATCCTTCTAAGTTTTTACCCCATGATCCATGTAAATTATGTGGATTTTCTATTCTGTCAGGAACAGGAACTCTTTTCATGAATTGGGATTATGGATCGTTTACTTTGCACTTTTTTTGTATAGTCTTTTCCTTGTTTCTGGTAATTAACACATAATTATCATTACATTTCATAATACCAGGGGTAAGTAGAAATAATAAAAAGTCACATTCTAAGGATTGGGAACCCAAATAGCATGTATTTCTCATTAACAGCACTGGAAGCTAGGACACAGCTATTACATTTTTAGGAAAAATAATTCCCAACCTTTAATTCTATATTCAACTGTATTAGCTTTTCTAGGACAGCCATAATAAAGAATGACAAATTGTTTGGCTTAAAACAAGAGCTATTTATTGTCTCAAATTTCTGGTAGCAAGAAGTCAGAAATCAAGGCAGTATACTCTAAAGCTGTAAAAGAATCATTTTTTTGTCTTTTCCTAACTTTCTAGTAAATGCCTGGCAATCTTTGATGATCCCTGACTTGAAGCTACATTATTCCAATATTTGCTTTCACTGTCCCTTGACATTCCCTTGGACAACTTATAAGGATATGACCTACTCCAGTATGACTTAATCTTAATTAATTACATCATTAGTCACATCAACGGCCCCATTTCCAGATATGTTCACCCTCTGAGGTACAGGGATTGATTTTAACATATCTTTTTTTTTAGGGGGAGAGACACAAATAAACCCATAAAACCAAATTGTACATGAAAAGTGAAGGTATAATAAAAATGTTTTAGGGCTGTAGGTATAACATAGTGGTAAAGCACTTTTCTAGTATATATAATGACCTGGGTTTGATCCCCGGCACCACCAAATTTATCCATCCATCATCTATCTATCTAATCTATCTACCTATATATCTGTTACATAAGTTCTAAAAAAATTGTGCTTTCCATATATACTTTCTCAAGAGCTACTAGAAAAAGTGTTCCATCAAAATTAGGAAGTTAGCTGAGAAAGAGGTTCTATCAAGGAAACAGAATCCAGCATAGACAAGATTAATATAATTTCACGGTTATTGGTTTATTAGAGCTGTACAGAGAAATAGAGTCATTAGCATGTACAGCCACACACAGGGATTTATTATGAGGGATTGGTTTAGGTGACTATGGAGGCTGAGAATTCTCGTGATCTGCTGTTTGTCAGCTGGAAACCCAGGAAAGATGGTAGTATATTTCCAATTCAAACCCAAAGACCTTGAGACCCAGAGAAGCCAATTGTCTCTCATAGTCCAAGTAAGAACCTGGAGCATCAAAGTCCAAGGCATAAGATGGATATACTAGTTTAAGCAGAAAGAACAAATTTCCACTTTTTCTTCCATTCAGGCTCTTCATGGATTTGATGAGCCTACCCACATTAATGACGCTGATCTTTACTCAGTTTACCAATTCAAATGCTAAACTAGAAGCCAACACACAGAGAAATAATGTTTTACCAGCTCTCTGAGCATCCCTTAGCCCAGCCACATTAAATTAATCCTCATAATCATGAAGGAAAGACCAAGATAACAGCCATGCAGCTTGCCTGCAGAGCAACTCATCCACACTAGAGCAGGGAAGAGGATTAGTGGAGCTATCATCAAGGAAAAAAAGAAATTTGTCATTCACTAATGGAATGACAATAAAACAAACTTTTTTTGTACCATGGATTGAACCCAGGGACACTTAACAACTGAGCCATATCCCCAGCATTTTTAATTCTATTTTTTGAGACAGTGTCTCCCTGAGTTGTTCAAGAACTCACTAAGTTGCTGAGGTCAGCTTTGAACTTGCAATCCTCCTGCCTCAGCCTCCTGAGCTGCTAGGATTATAGGAGTGTGCTACCATGCTGGGCATTAAAATAAACCTTTCTGTGGAGAATTTGAGGATGAATTGGTGACAAGCACATATAAAATGAAGCAAACATGGGTAGGGGAGTGAAATAATTACAAAATAAAAAAAATGGAAATATAATGGTAGGATACAAGATGGATCAGCTACATATAGCATATCTATAGCAAGTAAAGAGTGTGCTCAAAAATGGGACTCTTGTGATCCAGAAGTGACTGAATCACAGGGCTCTGACCTCATCAATGAATTGATTCATTCATGCTTTCCTAGCTGTGGTCATTATTGGAGGTGATAGAAACTGGAAGGTGAAACCTAGTTGGAAGGAAAGGGTCCTCAGGGGCATGCCCTTGAGGACTATATCTTTCCCTGGCTCCAACCTCTTTCTCTTCCTATGCTTACTGCTGCCATAACTTGAGCAGCTTTTTACTGCCATGCCCTTCCATCATAATGTTCTGCCTTACTTCAGGCCCAAAGCAGAGACTAAAGTGTTTTAGAAACTGCTTTGGAGAGTGATAAATAATTTTCAAATTAACTAACAACCCATTTGTCCTCAACATAACAAAATAAACACAAGAATGAACTATTGTGTAAGGAAAGAGTTCCAAAATGCTCCTGTATAATCAATCAATCATATTAGGAAGAGAACTAGAGAGTCCAGCTCCTTCACTTTACAGAAGAGAAGATAGATCAGAGTCCTGTATCTCAAAGGAGGAGATTCTGAGCATGAATAAGGGAGAGTCACATTTTCTTTTCTACCTCTGCCAGGTTATTAACGCACCTGGCTTCCTATTCAAGAATTGTCCTTTCTGTGTAAAAACCCCTTTCCTCTATTGCTGTGCCCTGTTACTTCCTGCCTCAGAAATGAAAAGAACCTTTAAAATCAGAAAAGGAAGTTTGAGTCTAGACAAATCCCAGGGAAAGCTAAATTATGCAAATTTAGTTTTTTTGTATAACAAATGAGAGTCCCAAGTAGGTTGCCAGCATACTGAAAGCTTAACCTAAGACACTGCAAATACAGTATACTAGGATAGCATTAATAAAGAGAAAAAGGGAGTGGGTGTGGCCTGTTCAGGGAAGGAGGCTCTTTCTCAGGAATTAGGCAAATGGAAACCAAGGTGAGGTGCTAAAAATGGAATGTTTTAGTGTTTTTTTTAACCTGTTGATCATACACAAATAGGCACTGCTAGATGAAATAGGTATTTACAACAGTAGAAAGCTGCTTTTAAGAAAAGGGATATATTCAGGCTTTTGACAGTATGATCTTTTGTGTTTTTTGCAGAGTTTCTATGATATATACTCAGAAAAGTAAAATTTTGGATAAATGGCTTTCTTTATTTGATGTGAATTATACCTTCAAATGGTAAAATAGCCTGCATTTTAAGCAAATTAAACATTATGTAAAAGTACTTGGTCTAATCAATTAAACATAACATTATGAGGAAATCTTTTCATGAACACCCTTTTAAGGGAAATTTTATAATAGAGCTCAATTCAGATCATAAAACCCTGTGTTAGAGTTTCAAAGATCTAAAGTAAATCCTAATTCCTGTTAGGATGAGTTTCAGATTATATTAAAGTGTAAGAGTTGACATTTTCAATGTCAATTTTTTCATCATCACTCCATAGTACATGGAAAGGCACAGATTGATGTATTTTTCTGGCATCTTTCTGACGCACCCTTGCCCTAAATAAATCTGTTTGCCAGGATCTTGTCGCTTAAATTAGCCATCTGAAACTCTTGGTCCTGCCAACACAGGCAGTCGTGCCAATGTTCTCAGCATCTACTGGCACATGAGCTATTGCCTTTTTCTTTGGCTTTCTACAAGTACCTGGGGCCATCATACTTCCTTCACAATACAACAGTCTGGCCTAGGTGTCCCTGAGAAAGACTTCAGGATTGGTTGGACTCACTCTAGTTATCTCCAGGGTGTGCATCCTTCACAATATATTTTCAGCCACACAATATATTGCTCAAAATTTGTCATGCACATACTTGCCGATTGTCAGAGCCACCTGTCAGAGATGAGAACCTTTTAAGAAAGCTTTCACTATTAGCTGACTTTTGTTTAAAGGACATAAACATTATTTCAGACCTGTCAAAACAGGCATAGTAGATAGATATACAGGCAGAAAAGAAAACTTCCAATTGACAGGGCCCTTTAAGAATGGTTCTTGTTAACCTAGGCTGAGAATATGAAGTAAAACAAACATATCCTTGATTTTTCTATTAGGCTATGAAAGAAAACTTTGAGCTGCAAAAGAATCTTTCTGCAATATGTAGCAATACCCAAGGTATTTTACTTTATAAGAAAAGCTTTGTCTATTCAAAAGGTCAGCAACCATTGGGAAGTAGACAGATACACACACACACACACACACACACACACACGCACGCACACAATGGCAAAGAAGTACATCATAATTTTCACCAAATCTGCACATCAGAATTCTCCACAGGACTTTGCAAATGTATTTATGAGGCAGCTAAAGCAGTGCTTAGAGGGAAATCTATAGCTATATATGCCTATATTTAAAAAGAAACAAGATCTCCAACCTCCAAAGAGGAAAAGACTAAACACAAAACTAAATAGAAGGAAGGAAACACAAAGGCTACAGCAGAAATAAAATATAAGTAATATAGAGTAGAAAAAAGTAAAGTAATTGAGGGAATCGGTGAAACCAAAATTTGGTTTCTTGGAAAAGGACAACAAAATGACAATACTTTAGCCAGACTGTGAAAGGATAAAAAAGACATTACTAACATCAGGAAGGTAATACCAAACTTAAGGGAATTAAAAGAAGTATAGTGAATATTATGAAACCCTCTCCCACATGCGTGCACACATATACACATTAATATGTGCAAATTATATACTATACATATACATATATATATAATATTATATATATATATATTTACATATATATATATATATATATATATATATATATATATGCCATCTAAGTTATCTAGTTTGCTGACACATGCAATGGTGTGTATGTATGTGTATATATATGTATTTATACATGTATTTATGTACATATGTGTGTATACATACATACATATTCATTGTGTAAATTGTGATTCTGAAACTCTCCAGTATGGGTATAAACCTTTGTATTTCTAAAAATTTCAATTTTTTTTTGTGACATGCATTCTTTGTTGAGAACTACTGGCCTAGAACATAGTAAGCATTAAAAAATGTTGACTAACAAATACTTATGTATCATTCAGGATCAGGTAAAGTTGCATATAAACACAAATGTCCAAAATAATAGTGCAGTTTGTGTAGGAAAAGGAAATCCAGAGATAAGTAATTTGGAACAAGTATGATCGCTCCACAGTGACATCAGAGATCCTGGTTTTTGTTATTTTGTACCATTATTCCAGGACATGGCTTCCATAGTCAAATTTACTAATGAGCTGGGCAGTTTTCAGGTGTTGCAGTCATTACATGTGAATTATACATGAGAAAAAAAGAATAAGGATTTGCAGAAGGGTAAAAATTGCCCTTCCCAGTTGAGTAAGCCTTTATGAAGCTCTTTTCCAGAGGTTCCATGTAATATTTTTACCTTTATATCAATAGCCAGAACTTAGTCACATGACTCCATCTGCTGCAAAATAACCAGAAAATAAAGTCATTATTTTTGTCTTACCTTATTTTATTTTTGGTTCTGGGGATAGAATTCAGGGCTTGCATGCATAATAAGCTATACTCTACCACTTCCAGCCCTGAAGTCATTTGTTTATTTGAGTTTTGGCACTAAGGATTAAACCCAGGGCCTCACACATGCGAGGAAACCACTCTGCCACAGTGTTATACCTCGGGGCCCTGGAAATCTTTTGTTTCAAATGATAATAGATGCAGCTATTAAATCTCAACTCTGTCCCTAAGGAACAAGGGGGAAATGGACACTAGGATAAGTTCTTCCCAGTTTTGCCATATCATATCCCAACTTCTACAACTCACCTATAAACTTAGTTTCTAGAGCAATCTAAGTCAATGGATTGATTTTCCCTCACTGGAGTTTTTCAAAAAATTATCTCAAGAGTACTTACTAAGTAGGTGCTGTTTGAGAGAGGAGAAATAGCATGTTCCTGCTCCAGGGAACTTTTAAACAATTTGTGCAAAAGAAACCCATATAAAAGGAACAATCCAGAATGCTATGTACCAGTATGTTCTGGAGAACTGTTTTGTGGTTTGAACCACTACCTTAAGCTTAAAAACTTATTTGATCTAAAAACGATCTCAAACTAACTTTAAATGAACCACATTACTATGTTGACCTATACTGAGGAGGAATATTAATATTTGTCAACAATAAAGCATTCCAAAGTGTGAAGGTTAAAACAAAGCAATAAAAAATGCTCTTCAAATCTGTTGTTCTTAATGCTTCTTGTAACTTTTCAGGTATAGATGAAACCTTGCAAAATAATATTAGAATAATTTTTAGCTTCTTAATCTTTCCACTGATGTAATCATCAAATGACTGGTTGGAGGTAAAACAGACCTAGACTATAACCTTATCAAATCAATTTAGCAAATATGTTCTTATTACCAACTAGAGCAAGAGATACCAAAAGACACTTCTGTCAACGAGCTCACAAACCAGGGGAGGAGACAGGTATACAAGGAGAGATGGTGCTAAAGGTTTTTCAAATTATTGCTGTTCATCTTGTTGCTTTAGTCATAGGGATTTTAAGAGAGGTGTAATGCATGGTAAAATAAAGAGTGGGAAGAAATGATTCCTCACTGGAAGCAACCAGAAAACACAACAGAGCAGTGGTTCCCAACCAGAGGCAATTATGGAGCCCAGAGCACATCTGGCAATATTTGAACATATTTTAAATTGTCAGGACTGTGGACAGTGGGCAGGGGTGAGGATTGCTATGAGCTCTAGGGAGCAGGGGCCAGGGATGTTGTTAAACATTTTACAATGCACAAGACAACTACTCACAGCAAAGAAAATACAAGATGCTTGTAGTAGCAAGGTCTAGAAATCCACTTTAGTAAGAAAAAAACATTGTACAGGGATGATTAGAATTTTCTCAAGTAGAGAACAGGGATTCCAGAGAGAAGGCTGTGCGAGCAAAGTCATGTGGGAAAAAGGAAAAAATTCATGTACTGTTTGTGAATTGACGAATGGTTCCATGGAGGTGTAAGGTACCAACTGGGGTACGGTAGGGAGAAAGAACGGTCACCTTTGAGGTTGAGGCAGATTGTGGAGCATCCTGCGTTCTTGGGTTTCATTTTCTGGACTGGAGTAAGCCACTAAGGGTTAAAAAAGTTGAAGCAATTAAATTAAAACTGTGTTTTAGAGATGTAATCAAAGGGAGAAGAAGCTTTGATTCTTAGCATATAGTAAGAAAATTATTTTTGAGGAAGACAATCACCTTCATTTAGGAGTTGTCTGTTGTTAAGCACTGGTTGTTGCAAAATCCCAAGGAGAAAGAAGGAGGGATTCTGTGTCATTGGACTGGGGTGAGATGGGAAGTGAGGAAATAAGGAAGGACAGTGGGTAAAAGAGGTACAACCCTGGAATTTGCACCACCGACTGCAGATCTTCAGTAAAGTTCACAAAAATCACATGTTCACTGTTTGGAATTCTTTTTTTAGAGAATTTTAATATATATCTTTTTTTTTAATTTTCGGCAGACACAACCTCTTTGTTTGTATGTGGTGCTGAGGATTGAACCCTGGCCTCATGCATGGCAGGCGAGCATGCTACCACTTGAGCCACATCCCCAGCCCTGTTTGGAATTCTTTTGGGAAATGATTGCATTTGGCTTGGCTAAGAATTGGCAGGGAGGGTGGTGATAATGGGGCAATGGCGGTTGGAGATAGGACACCGAATTGGGAGGTTTCTGTAATGGGCAGTTTCACCTCCCTCTACTTCCATCTAGATGTTGTTGTCCTGCTCCAGAAAGCTGCTGATGCTCTTCTGATGTGCTGTGCTTATGCACACCTTCTGCCTTCTCTCTTGCCTTTCTCTCAGTTTGGTATACTTTTCTCCTCTTTCCTGCAAACTTGTGTTCACCCTTCAAGGCCCACTTCAAATGTTCCATTCTCCATGCTATATTTTATATCAATTCTCAGTATTCTATTGTGTTTACTAAAGTGTTTATTTTCCTTAACCAGAGAATAAAGCCCTCAAGGGTAAGAATGCATTTTATGGGTTGGGGTTGTAGCTCAGTGGTAGAGTGCTTGCCTTGCACGGGTGAGGCCCTGGATTTGATCCTTGGCATTACATAAAAATAAATAAATAAACAAAAATAAAGATATTCTGTTCATCTACAACTAAAATAATGCATTTTACTCATTCCTGACTCCCCAGCAGAGTGACTAGCATAATACCCCTGCTCAGTGATCACTGAGCAAAGCATGGGCAATATCAGCAAGTGGCAGAAAGAGTAGCTCCAGGACTATTGTCTGACTATTAAAACTGCACTTTTCCTCCTTATTAATTTCATGTTTTAAATTTCATCCCCTTGTTTAAATATTTCCTTCCGATACATGATATGCTATCAGGAAGGGAAAAACCAGAATATGGCTTTAAGCTCTGAATGAATGGGCCAAAATCATATTTTAATATGCTTTTTAGAGTACTTCCATGTTATTAATTTAACATTGACCATCTTATTAAGATTCCATTATTAAGGAAACAATTATAAAAATCATTAAGAACATTTTCATAGATCTTAACCTCTGACTCATCTTGCTAGTTTTTCAATTAACCTGACCTAAACTTCCCTCATTTGGAGTATCAGGTAAAATTGTATTTTCCTAATCATTAGTAAACACTTATCTTTGGGCTGATGTTTGTGTTTTTACTGTTGTTGTTAATGTGAGTTCTATACAGGAACAGGTGCACATGTGGGATGATGCGCAGGTCTGATTTAAATTCACCTTTCCAAAACCTCTTCCCCATGTTATGCACTGTCTTTGTCTAGCACTTCCAAAGTATTTCCTTTAAGTTAACCCAGAATGCATATATCAATTTTAGCTTCTCTTAAGCTAGGGAAAATCTCTTCTGGCTTCAGAAACCTGTATTTGGAATGTGGATCATTTGTCCTATTCATCATTTTTTTTTTTTTTGTGGTGCTGAGTATTGAACCCAGGTCCTTATGTATGTAAGGCAAGCACTCTACCAATTGAGCTATATTCCAGCCCTCTGTCATTTAATCTTACATTCCCCTTCAGAATTTAGTCAACCCTTTTATGAAAGTATAAGATGGCTCAGGTTGGGGGCGTTCGAATATTTTAGGCTAAGATTTAACGGAGGAGTCACTCACCTGTGTCTGGGGAAGTAGTAGAGGTAATACCACAGTTTCAAGGGCTCCTATAGCCCTAGCAAATTTCTCATATGACTCTCATTTTTCTTCTTTTCTCAACACTCTCACAGCCTCCCCATCACAATGTGCATAAGAGATGATTAAGAACAATCTCATTACTTCCCTTATCTTTTGTCCCATGCTACCAGGCCATTCTTAATAACCTGCCCTATATTCCTTTGTTTATTCCCTTTCCTTACTCCATTCCTTTTTCTCACTTCTATTCCTGTTTTGTGCTCTGTAATCCATCACCAGCAAAAACCTCTTCTCTGAATGTCCCCTACACGTTATTGTTCTGACTGAAACTTGGACCTCACAGAATCTTGCTTTCTTGCACCCTGGTCAAGTGGTGCTTGTTTAAAAGTCCACTCTCCTTTGATTGAAAGTGAGAAAACTGTAACCATTTCAGCCTTTTGGGGGATATAGTGTGATTCTTGTGGGATCAGCACCATATCGACATATATGGAGTATAACTTGGAATAGAATTATGGATTTAGAGGGAAAGAAGATGTCTCTCTGGTTTTCATTACTCCTGCTAGACGAGTTCTCATCTCCCTTGAGGAGCGTCAATGTGAAACTATGACATCCTTACCAGTTACCCTTCATTGTTAAAGTCACCTGCTAAGGTTGGGTCACTCCTTCATTTTCTTTGAACACTTAAACTACCAACTGCCCTCATTCCTATATGACCACCACTATCCATAGTGATTTCAATGTACATGTGGATGATCATTTTAATATTCTGACCTCTGACTCCCTTGATAACTTTTCTAATGATCTCATTCTCTCCCAGCCTCATCCATACATTCTCATGGAATGGGCCACTTATACTCTACTTTCAACCTTGTCTTTATCAAGGAGAAGCTTACCCTTCCATAATCCCAATCTTCAGCATTCCTCTCTAGGACCACCACCTCATATATTTCCAGCTTACTGTACCTAGGACCCTAACTTAAAAATTATATGACTTTTGGGCTGGCAATGTGGCTCAAGTGGTAGCATGCTCGCCTGGCATGCGTGCGGCCCGGGTTCGATCCTCAGCACCACATACAAACAAAGATGTGTCTGCTGAAAACTAAAAAATAAATATTAAAATTCTCTCTCTCTCTCTCTCTCTCTCTCTCTCTAAAAAATTATATGATTCAATAATGCATTTGTCTCACCATCTTTTCACTGTCTTTCATACCCCACATGTTCTCATTACTTCCTTATCCATCCTAGGTCTTGTAGCCCCTCATAATAATAACCCATATGAGGGACTACATACCTTAACTCCTCTCTCACATATTTTTCCTTTGGTAAAACTCCAATCCCATTTATTTTGTACCTGTTTTCTGGTTGTTGAACTTGCTAGGGGAAAATACCCAGTATTACTGCATGGACCCACTTTAAACTCATGAACCATGAATTCAAATGGTCCTGGCAATTCTAACTCATTTCCCTACCCAATTTATTCTTACCTCACAAAAATAATTTCAAACATTCTCCTCAAACTTTCAGCACTTTCTCCTTCATTTTTAAATGACGACCTTGATTCCTTTTTAATGGAGAAAATCAAAACAATCAGAAGGGACCTTCCACAAGGCAGCTTCCATGGCTTCTACTACCAGGCTTGTACCTGTGACAGTGTTTCATCTTCTGTTCTGTAGTGAGGGATTGTCTGTGTTTCTTTCTAAGGCACACTCCTTTTGGACTTCACCTCTACTCAAAGACCAGAAATTTTATCAATTTTGAAGAGGCATTTTCTTCTTCCTTATCAATTTATTTCCATCAGCCTACACAAGCTATACTTCTCATGTTAAAATGCTCTCCCCTGATCCCATGCTTTCCTCCAGCTACCTTCCTATTTTTTTGTATCCCCCTTGTAACAAAACCCCTTCAAAGTGCTGTTCACCTTCAGTATCTGTTTCTGCTTCCAATGCTCTCTTTTGAATCACTTTAATTAAAACTTTCCAAACCTTCCCACCAAAACAGCCAGTGACTTCCATCTATCAATGCTATTATTGGTTCTAAGTCCCCATCTCACTTTAGTAATTGATTACTCCTCCTTGGAACTTTTTCTTCATTCGGCTTCCTGGGATATCATCTGCTTGAATCTTTTCTAACCTCACTGCACACTTTTCCAACCTTTTCTAATGGTTCTGTTTTATCTCCCTGGACTCTTAATTTTTCAGACACCCCGGGATTCTATCCTTAGACCTCTTCTGTTTTCTGTCTATACACACTCACTAGATGATCTCATTCGGTCTCATAACTACAAGCTGTCTATATCAGTGCTGTCCAGTAGAGATATAATGAAAGACAAATGTGAGTCAGAGATATAATTTTGAGTGTTCTAATAGCCTTATTTAAAAAGTGTAAAGGAACAGTTTAAACTAATTTTAATAATATATTTTACTTAACCCAATACAATGAAAGTTTTAACATTTCAACATATAATCATCATAAAATGATTAATAAGATATTTTTTCCATAGTAAATTTTTGAAATCTATTGTTTTACACATAGAGCATATCTCAATTAGAACTAGCCACACTAAGTGCTTGGTAGCTGCATGCTACTACTGCATAGGACAGCACAGATCTGTAACTTGGTCGTTGGCTTTTTCTGAGTGGCATGGAAGCCCATGCTAAGTTTTGAGGAAGGAAATGACATGAATCAATTCACTTTTAAAATGTTACTTTGGCTGTGCTGTTAAACATAGGCTACAAGAGAGCAAGGAAGATTCATTTAGGAGGCTGATGCAGGTAAAAGATGAATGAGGTACTGAGGAAGGCAGGGAAAAATGATTATATTTTGAAGGTAGAATGAATAGAATTTCCAGATGAATGTATAGAAAGAAAGGAGTTCAGGATGATTGCTTTTATTTAAATCTGAGCCATAGAAGAATGGGGTTGCCTTTAAGACAGATAGGGAAGACAGAAGATGGAGCAGCTTTGGAGAAGGTAGAAGGCAGATCAAGTTTGGATGTTAAGTTTGAATTTTCTATGAAACAAACAAGCAAGCAAGCAACAAACAAAACAACATTAACAACAAATGAAGTTCATTTCATACAGTGAAATGTGTCTCAAAATATCTATAGTAATACACTGTGAAGGTGTTATATTATTTCTCCCTATTTTTTCAATTTTTTATTGTTGCATTATAGTTGTGCTATATATTCATACGTGCATGCAATATAACAGTATAATTTGGCCAATATCACTCCCCAGCACTTCCCTCCCCTTCCCATCTCTGAACAACCCCTGGTCCATTTCCTTTACTGATTTCCCTTTTATTTTCATGGTATCTACCCCTACTTTTCATTTCCTTTTTCCTATCTTCCACATATGAGAGAAAACACAATCCATGACCTTTGAGTTTGGCTTATTTCACTTAACCTAAGGGTCTCTGTTTCCATCCATTTTCCTGCAAATGACATAACTTCATTTTTCTTTATGGATGAATAAAACTCCATTGTGTGTGTGTGTGTACAATGTGATGTGTATAGCACAATATCACATTTTCTTTATTCATACTTCTCTTGACAGACACCTAGACAGGTACCATAGTTTGGCTATCGTGAATTGTGCTGCTATCAACATGGGTATGCGTGTATCACTGTAGTATGATGACTTTAATTATTTAGTATAAATATGTAGGAGCGTTATAACTAGGTCTCATGGTGGTTCTATGACTAGTTTTTCAAGGAACAGAGGAGGTAGAGGAGGTACACTTTAGATAGGCTTGCCAGTGAAAATGTCTCTAAAGGAGCATTAGAACTGGGTCCTGAATGAAGAAACAAGGCAAAAATCTGGAAAAAATTAGAGAGTACATGAAAGATAAAAGCCTTGAGTTGAGGC
This sequence comes from Marmota marmota marmota, assembly GCF_001458135.2. Classification (NCBI taxonomy): domain Eukaryota; kingdom Metazoa; phylum Chordata; class Mammalia; order Rodentia; family Sciuridae; genus Marmota; species Marmota marmota. The sequence goes on along the minus strand of NW_025999931.1, from coordinate 315,239 downwards.
AGGTATGTTCAAGGAACAGAAAAGTGGGTAGGATGGGAAGGCGGGCAGGGCAAGTCATATATTGCCTCATCAGTTGTGGTGAAGGAACGTGGATTTTATCTTATGCACAAAGGAGAGCCTTTGGCAGATAGCAAGCTAGAAGGAGTATGATCTTACTTATATCTTCCAAAGAAAACTCTGGCTCCTGGATGGCAATGGTTTTATATATATATATATATATATATATATATATATATANATATAGTAGATGGACACAATATATTTATTTATTTTTACGTGGTGCTTAGAATCAAACCCAGTGCCTCACATGTGCAAGGCGGGTGCTCTAACAGCCCTCATTATTATTTTTATCATCACAGCAGAGGATAAAAGTCAAAGCAGGGAAGGTGATTAGAATCTTTTATAGTAACTGGGACAGATGCTAGAGTTCTTTCCATTATGAAGCTCTCCCTCTCTTGGCTCTAAGTCTTTTGATTTCAAGGTGTTTTGGGAGGTATAAAATGTGTATTCCCAATCTCAGTACCTCCATCCATCATGCTCTGAATTTTCCTACCTCTCATGGTAGGAAAATCAGTTCATGTTTTTCAATGAACTATAAGACACTTCTCTTCAAGGCTCAGGTGTGTGTGTGTGTGTGTGCGTGTGTGTGTGTGTATTTTTCTTGTACACAGTATATTGTCTGTCCCATAATTAAGTCTCAAAGTGGGGCAAGGCCCTGCTTCAAATAACGGGTTTACTGAGAGGCAGCCAGAGGCAGCAAGGAGGATTTTGGGCCTTGCTGAGGGTGGGGAACAGGTAGAAGGCAGGGAAGGTGGAGCATGTTGAAAGAAGGGAGGTTGTTAGAGACACCAGCTTTGAGCAAGTCAAGAACAGGTTTGGCCTACTTTTTATTTTGGGCTCAGGCTGGCCTGGTTCTATTGATGGTGATGTGATACCTATGTGTGGGAATAGCTGAAATGGTTTGATCATCAAGGGACCATAATCCATCATCCAAAGCCTTCATTAGGGAGATATTTCTGCTCAGCCTCGTACAAAGCCATGCCTTCAGGAATTTGCCATCCAGCATCACAGTTCTCTCTGCCAATACTGATGCTGCAAGTCCAAGCCCACCCAGGATGGCAGATTGAAGTCAAGCTTTCTGGCACTCCTTCTCTTCTGGCTAGGACAGATGTCTTCAGGCTTTATCTCAGACTGGCAGAAAATTAAGTCCTGGGCTTTGTCTCTGCTTTCTGCATGCACTGGACTTGAGTTTGATTCTGTCCAAAAGAAGTCTGTGGACTAGAGGGTTGACATTTGGCACCAAAAAAACAACCCGGGCGTCTGGCGGGTTTTCAGTCCCCAAAGTCTTGTTCTTTTCCTTCAAGTTTCTGCAGCCATCTGAAATCCGTCGCTCAGCACCCGAAGTTTCAGTACCTTTAGATTAGGGATCTAAACCTGTAACTGATGATCCATTAGACCGTCACACTTAGCATCGAAACAGAGCTGACAGATCTGGTTACAAATTTGTCATTAATTACTGTGTGTAATCACATTAACCCAAGGTTGGCGACACTTTGCTGTTTTGATGTTTTATTTGAATTGTATGTATTCTTTAAAAAGAGAGTGTTATTTTTGGTTTTAAATTAGGATATGGGGTTTGGGGTGGTATCTATTATGTTTTGTAATTGTGCTTTTTTTTCTGGGAGGGGAGAAGAGGAAAAGACTTTCCTTTTTCTATCAACAAATTGCTCTCATTTCTACATAGGAGGGTGGAAACTTGGTTCCTCCCTCAACCCCTCTAGGCAATGAGTCTATGGCTCAGATTCATAAAGGTTGTTGATTTTGACTTTGGGTTGCCCTACTCTGTTTTTACCCTCCTTTCCTGTTACCTAGCACAATCCATAAGTCCTTCTAGCCAACACTACATAAGGGTGGGTTAAGAGAGACAGCCCATTTAAGTTGTCTTATTCTATGCTTTGGGTAATCTGCTTTTATATTCACCAAAAGATGCCAAGTTGGTGGCATATTCTCCTTTGTTCTTATATCTGACATGAACTTAAAGTTTAAATGGTGCCAGAATTAATCACATTGCTTGCATTCTTGTAACTAACTGCAAAACATTCCAGACTTGGGCCCAAGAATCCAAGGAAGATGTCATGTTTCCATATATTATCTGATCCCTGTTCTGATAAAAATTTGTGTTTATTATATACTGCCTCATCCCCCATGGAAGTCTATTGTCATTCTAATATTCTTGCTCATCATTTCTGCCTTTGAAAGGAAGTCGACATTTCCTCTTTACCATCTTACCTCCATTCTCTAGCTCTGCTCCTTGTTATATCACCTTCCTGAGCCTGGGTTGTGTTGACTCATGGGTAAATGGAGATAATAAGGAACACCTGCCTTTCCAATGTCACAGAGTAACTGAGGATCAAGTGAGCAATGGACATGAAAGTACTTTAATTCTGCTAATGTAAGCAATTGTCATTATCATTCACTTAGTGTTCTTCCCTAGCTATCTACATGGTGTCCTCTGCCTTGCTGTGTTTCAAATGTGGACACTTTGCTGCTCCTGTTAGTGAAGAACCATTCAAAACCCAAAGAAAATTATAAGAAATAAATCAATATAAGAATCCTTTCTCAATGTGTAGTTCATTTCATTATTATGTATGTCATTTATATACTTTTTCATTTTTATATAGGTTGAATTCATCTGCCAGCTGAATATAAAAACTGTAAGTCCTGTGGTGACCAAGCACTTCCATCCAAATGGCTACCAGTCAAAATTCCTCTAGATTATCAATAAAAGGAGAACAACTGCATGTTATTCATTTAACTAGTAACAGGAATTCCAAGCATTGCCTTACATATGGATGTTTTTGTGTCAGAATGAATTTTGTGGTGAAGTGCTCTGAGCTTTTTAGTATATTTGTTTGCACTCATTTATTCCTGTGAAGAAGATGGATAAACCAAGGTACAAAGGTGTGCATAATTCTCTAAAGCCACAGAATTGGTGTCAGACTTATGAGAGCTCCTTGCCTCCTTCTTTTCCGTTTATACATTCAAAATATTTTAATAGATAACTTAGTAAGTTTATGTTTATGGTTTTTGCAATGGCTTTTAATTTATTTTAATTCACCCTAGGTTTCTGAGGGTTTTAAGCTGCATGCTTAAAGTTTCTTTCTCATAATTTGTAAGTTGAGGCCCATCTACACACAGGAAGAGCAAAAGTAATTAATATGCACTGAATTTTTACTCCATGCTGATCCCATGCTAAGGCTCTTCTCACACATCATTTTATTTAATTCTTGGAGCAATGACTCAAATTACATAATATTATCCCCATTTTGTTGAACATTAAACTGAGGTTAATAAGTTGCATTAATATGGGATTTAACCATACCTGTGCTGTATCTCTATGAAACACCGAATTCACTATAAGTTTAGTATTTCCATTTTTGAAGAATTTAATCTTTCCAAAATTATAGTTATTTATCCTCACTTTTACAGATTCCACTGTAGTATGTAATTTAAAAAAGAAAATATAGCTGGGAATGGTGGTGCATGCTTGTAATCCTATTGACTCAGGAGGCTGAGACAGGTGGATCACAAGTTCAAGGCCAGCCTTAGGAACATAGCAAGGCCCTAAGCAACTTGGTGAGATCCTATCTCAAGATAACAAATAAAGAGGACTGGGGATGTGGCTCAGTGATTATGTGCCCTCGGTTCAATTCCAGGCACATAAACAAACAAACAAACAAATAAATAAATAACAAATATAAAAGGAAATATACTTTAAATCTGGAAAGTGATAAAGATACAGATAAACAGAGAGTCCCTGACTTATGATGGTTCCACTTCTGATGTTACTACTTACAATAGTATGAAAGTGAAATACATTTCACTGAAACCATACTTTGAATTTTGATCTTTCCCAGGGCTCATGATATTCAGTATGACATTCCCAATGCTTGCTAAATGGCAGCAGGTCACAGCTCCTAGTCATTCCTAGGATCTTGAGAGTAGGCAACCAGTAGTCTCCAGTGGTTTGTGTTGCTAGGCTTTGGTGTTCATCAGATTAGGTGAATTGAATAGTTTGATTTGTTGTGTTTTCAAGTTATAGTAGGTTTATTAGTTTGCACCCCCATCGTAAGTTGAAAAGTTCCTATATTTGAAAGGTTAAATATAAACTAGTTAAAATACTAAGAATACAATTTATTAGTACTTTTTATTCAAACGTAAATTAAGATAACATATTAGTGCTACTGTGCACATAGTGTAGGCAGATTTAACAACTTTCTTAATTATGACTTCCCTTAACTACCTCAAATTGTATTATGTAGTTTTAATAGAGAGAAAATATAAATGGTACCTCTATTTTCCCTTTATATTAAAGAATTTTCTGGATACAAAGATATCTTGGTGGCTGGAGAACTACCAGAATGCATTGAGGAAAGTGCCACTTTCTTCAGTGAAAGTCCATCCATGCCCATAAATGCCTCTTTGCTCATGGGAAATTGTATCCCCTTTCCCCAACATAAGCCCCAAGAAGACTGCTTATAGTTAGTGTTAACTTTTTCAGCCAATTCTGAGCCACTTAAAAGCAAAACACTATTAGTGTAATCACCCCCTAGTGGAAACTTGCAAATATTGGTACCAATAAGCTAAAGGTAGTCAAGCAAATGAATGTTTTAGTCATTTTTTTTTCTCGAGAGAGAGAATAGAAAGAAACTCTCACTCATTGAACAAATTATCTGAAATCATATTTTCTGATTTATATCTTGGACAAAATCTACAAGGTATAACTATGTCCTATTTAAAAATGAGATGTGACTATGTAGTTCAGATTCAAAACTATGTTGGTCTGACTTTTCCCACTATGTTGATAATTCCTCTTTGAGGGAATGATTTCTGGGATTGTCTTCAATAATAAGTTAATAAATATACTATACAAATACCCTTTAAAAATATGAAAACAAAAACATTTATAATCAACTCGACTTTTTGAAGTTCTGGGTTAATGGAAGGCAGACCTTGGACTTTTGCATTTTATTTCCTTCTGTCTGCCACAAGCTGGAGCTACTGTATAAAAGCCAGTCTCTTTGCATTCAAAGTAGAACTCTGGGAAATGAAGCTGGACAGCCTTAATTTCCAAAGAGCTTGAAAGTAAATTTCAGAGAATTACAGATGGAGAAATGCAGTGTCATAGAGAACTAAGTAATTTCACTTGACTACATGATTCTGGATAATTCTTTGTCCTTGACTCCCAGTTTAGTTAGTTGTAAAATGGATATAACAAAACCAATTTTGTGGGGATCACCACAAAATTGTGACAATTAAATATTAAAAGCTTATACAGATGCATGTTATGTACTCCATACATGATGACTAATGTCATTGGTGGTTGTTTTTATTTACCTTATCATCATTACAACAGTCCAAGGGATGCTCAGTTTTCATGTTATTACCCATCATCTTGAATCTAACATATGAAAAGTGCTCCTTAACCTTCCATTATTGGTATTTGCATCTTGGGTGAATGTTTTGGATGGTGTTTGCTAAGAGACTATTATATTATTATAATGTTGAACATCAAAATGACAAGAACATTAACTATCTTATGGATTAGAATCAAACCTTAACAGCAAGCTCATTTATTATGTCAGTCACACAAGCTTGCTTTGTGGTAAGAGCAGTGTTTCCCAGCATGTGTTCCGTAGAACATAGGTCACATCTGTATCAAGTTTCATAGTCAAATAAGAATGGGAAACTCACCTTGTGTCATCCCTTTACTATTTTAAGGAATCATAATGCATATGAGCATTCTTAAGACTCTGAAGATGTTATAAGAATAACCATTCTCCTATTTATGCCTAGTTTTGTAAGCAACTTTTCCATTTTCACCATGAAAACAATTAAAAAATATTTGGGAAGCACATATAAAGTTTGGAGATGCATGAATGGCCAAATGTGTACTTATAGTATTTAATATATAAATTCAGATAAAGATGGCTATTCATAATTACATGTTAAAGAACATCATACTTAGAAATAATAGCTTTTAAAAACTCAAATTTCATATGTCTTTTTCCAACTCACGTTCTATGAGAAAGACTTCAGTGTTTTTTTCTCATTATTAGGATCACTTTTTGAGTCATTTACAATTTCCTGGAGTGCTTCTTTGCTTGTTTGTTGGAGATAGCACTTTTTGAACATGTCTGCATTATTACAGGAAATCTTATCCTCAGTTTCAGGTACCCATTTGCATAACACCAGAATTTTTTTAAAACTTATTTATTCATGATTATTATATCAAATGATCTTCAAATGTGTTTTAAAAATGATTAAAATTCTGAGACCACAATCCCAGAAATAATTAGTATTTTTGTTAAACTCACTTGCTGTCTATTTAATGCTTTTTGTCAAATACCTTGTCATTTCAAATAAAGCAGCTACTAGAGGGCATAGACATGGAAGGCTGTTAGAAATGCCATATATGACAACACTTTCTTTTTTTTCTTAAGGAATTATTTGGGGGAAAATGTTGTACCATACATGTATTTGTATAAAACAGTGTTGTGTGTGTATGTGCTGAAATAACTATTTCTATGCTAGAAACAGTCTCTTGGCCAGCATCACAGAAAGTAGCTGCTGCCATCAGGTTTTTGATAGGAATAGGGTATTATCAAGTGTTAAAGGTGAAAAGACTACAGTCAAAAATCTGTATTTATGGGTTGGGATTGTGGCTCAGCAGTAGAGCGCTTGCCTAGCATGGGCAGGACCCAGGTTCCATCCTCAGAACCACATAGAAATAAAGGCATTGTGTTGTGTCCATCTACACCTAAGAAAATAAATGTTTTTTTTTTTTAAATCTGTATTTATAACCTTATTCATTTCTCATATTTCCCGGGTCATTTTTATTTGATTTTTTTCTCCCTCAGAATCTAGTCAAGTGTTTTTAAAAATCATGGCTGCATTCTGGGACCCTGGGATGCAGGGTGGATAAAGTATCCACCCGAGCTTTATAGGGTGGATACTCTATTGAGATTAGAATGGTAGTGAGTTAATAGTTAGACCAAGAAGGATTCCAAAAGAAGGTAAAGGCCTGGGGTAAGGCATGGCCCCCCAGACTCTGTTACCTGTATCTCCTTGAAATATCAAGACTTACTATCCATTAAAATCTCCCCAGAAGGTTTAAAAAAAAGATGATGCCACCTGAGAATATGGAAGTCAGAATCACTGGGGGTGAACCCCAGGCATCATTTTTTGGCAAAGTCTTTCCCAGGGTTGAAAGGGCCAAAACCTTCCAGAAGGCCTTTAGTTTCTTTTGTGTCATCCTCCTAAAAATTTGAACAGAAGCAAATTATTCAAATCCAAGAGTTGGATCTGTTAGGAAAAAGCATTTGTGTAATGTACTCTTTTTCCTTTATGTCTCTTCTCTCCACTTCCAAGTCACTCCTAATATTCCCATTATGGAGTTAGAAATAGAAAACCCAGATGGAGAAGTTGCATGCTCCCGATGGGATGGGAGGTTATTGGTAATGGGCAGTCTCATTGCTGAATTGAATTTGAGTGCGGGGAAACCTTCTTGGCTAATGTTTCAGTCCTTTGGTTGAATTCATCTTTGACAACAAATGCCTGCAGTTGAAGTTACACCATTCTCATCCCTTTCCATTTCCCTTCACTGGGGCAATCTTCCTCTGCATATTCTCTCCTTTGATGGGAAAGACTCTGCAGCTATTCTCTTCTCAGCCAATAGGCTGCCTCCTTGTGAATTGTTAGAGGCTAAAAAAGGGAGTTACTAGCGAAGAGTTGGGAAACAAGGATCCTTCTCCTGTGGACATGCCTCTTTGTGCATTTTAGAGAAAAAAAAAAAACAGGAATACCAGTGCAAAGTAATGATAATATCTTACAAGTGTATGATGCCTTACAACTTTTAAGACACTTTCACATTCATCACTTTCCCTTGGATTATTCCAGAAATTGATGCAACAAATCCTTTGAATATTCCAGAAATGGATGCAAAAAATACTCACAGGCTCATTTTAGGATAAAAAAAAAAAACACATATGTTGAGAAAATAAATTATTTTCCCACAAGAGCCTGGGCAAGGATAGAAGTGGGTCCAAGACCTGATCTTTAGTAATTACCTACAGCAGTCCCCTATCTGGCTACTTCCTAGAGTGTCCTGGGAAGACTATAAAATAACACAATTACTGCAAATGTGGGACTCTAATTCAATCAGCCTGGGATAGAGCTCAGGGAATCTGTAATTTAATAGAATTTTCTCATAGATCTATATTCGAATTAAATCTCTGAATCACCCAGGAAGTGTTAAAAAAAGTCCATTGCTCAGGTTTTACTCCAGCATCTCTAGTGTGGAGTTTCAGGGGCCAGTGGTTTGTGAGATTCCATCTTGGCACTAAAGCTCTGAAACAGTGCTCTAGATTATAGCTTTACAAAGTCCCTTTTACAGAGTTTCAGCACAGCAGGTAGGTAAAGACAAGTGTACAGTTGAAACTGAGGAGACCATGATTCAAATCCTGGCTCTGGTTCTTTGGAAGAACAGAAGAAGAAGAGAGGGGAAAAGGAGGTGAGGAGACAGAAAATTCTGTTTGCTCACTTCATCTCTCTGAGCCACAGTCTTTTGTTTTATAAGATGAGGAAAATGAGCAGTACTTAGCCTTAAGGGACATTATGAAGACCACATGGACTAAGGTACATGAAATGACCATGCCCGTTCTGCTCTAAGTGATTCCTGCCAGTTCCCTTTGACCTTAAAGATTGCATAGTTTCGACCATTGGACAAGATGTTCTTTTGGTGTCCAAAGTTTCCATCCTCAACCTTACACAGAGTTAGACTTTGAGGGCATGAAACAGAGTTTCAGAAGTTTCCACTAATGAAACAAGGTTTGGAAAATTGGAAGCCTCTTTCTGATGTTGCTATTGGCATATTCAGCCTTCTGAACCCTGGAGTTATGGATCTGCCAGTTTGCTACATGCTTACTCAAAAGGGCCATTTATTTTCAGAAGAACACTTTAGCTATTACTATTCACCTTCCCCATTCCTCCATCTAGCTCTTTGAGTTCCCCTGAATGTGCCCCCAAGTACCTTTTGTTTAGTCCCATTCAGCAAATTAAGGAAAGTTCTAGTATATGTTTCTTATTCAGTAAATGCTGAGTTCACTGTAACCCAGGCCCACTGGAGAACAAATAAACCCATACTATAAACACCTTGCCTCACAATTTGTACTGGTTAGAACAGAATCTTCTAATATTAGGAATGGTAGCATGAGGATCATTTTATAACCACAAACACAGCAAAAGCAATCATGAAATTATGGATGACTCATTGTCAAAGGAACACTTGAATCATCTTGATCAACCCCCTAGGTTTATCAAATGGGGAAACTTCTGCACCAAACTCACACTGTGCTATTAGTCTGCTGTCTAATTGATTGTTATTGCTGGATTTCTCTTGACCACATCAGTTCTGTTTTTAAACTTCTCATAATTACCTGCTCCTCCACTATTTTTATGCCCCTACCCCATTTGTTTTTGCATTGTTGGAAATCAAACTCAGGACTCTGCACATGCTAGGTTGGTAGATGTACAACCAAGTAACATCCATAGGCTCTATTCTATTTTTCAATTAAAACTCCTGATATTTAGAGAATTTAAATAACTGGCTTAAGTCATGTAGCTAATAAGCAAGAGATCAAAGAGTGAAACTTGATTTGAATCCAAAACTCATATTCTTTCTGTGAAACTCTCTTTACTATTATTTATACCATGCAAGATGGTGGTAAAGATTAAATGTATGCAATGTACCTAGCACATACAATATCTGCTACATAGTACATTAAAATAAATGATAGTTACTACTGATGTAGATTCAATTGGGTGTATTGTGTTTCTCCTAAGGGAACTATAAATTTCTTAAACTATGAAACTTAAATTATTTTGTAGCTTCAAGCAATCAGAACTATGCTAATATTTATTAAGCCAGTCACATTGGATGCAGTTAAGTAGATTGTAAACAACATACCATGGACACTCCTATAATGCCTATCAATTTCCTAGTAAAAGAGATATACATGTAGGAGCAGGCATGACAAGCAATAGTATATGTAAGGTCACCAGATCCCTTTTAGTAGAACTACAAAAAATGTACACAAGATGTAACAGTTAGTTCAAATAATTGTGTCTCTATTAAAGAAATTGAATTTGCAGTTAAGTTTCCAAACAGCAGTCTGTTTCCAGGCACAGATTGCTGTACTGAAAACTTCTTACCAAATACTTTAAGAAAAATTAACACAGTTTCCATATAATCTTTTCCAGAAATTAGAAGATGAGAACAATCTCAACTCAAATTATGATGCCAGCATTACTCAGATGCTAAAGACAGCATAAGAAAAACTCAAGAACACATTAGACCAAATATGCTTCATGAACCTAAGTGCAACAATCTTGAATAAATATAACACAAGTTAAATTTTTCAATGTATAAAACAATAATACACTATGACCAAGTGGAGTTTAGAGTGGCCATATAAAATTAGTTCAATGTTGGGAAGTTCATCAATGTAATCCATAATATTAATAGTATAAAGAAGACTTGATTGATTTTACCAAATGGTGCAGAAAAAAATATATGACAAAATTCAACATCCACTATGATAAAGATGTTCTGTGAACTTGGAATAGAAAGGAAACATTCTCAACCTGGTATCTACAAAACAGCTAAGCTAAAATAATTTTTAATTGTGAAAGACTGCTTTCCCCCAAAATTTAGAAATAAAGGAAGAATATCCATTGTTACCACTCAGTGTCATACTGGATGACCTATCTAATTTTAATAAGGTAAGAAAAAAAAGGATAAACAAAGATATTCAGATTCTCAAATGACATATGATTATCTATGCATAATATCACAAGGAATACAAAAAGAACTCCACTAATAAGTAAGTTTAATGACATTGTACACTACAAGGCCAACATATAAGAATCTAATATATTTCCTTATGCCAACATTGAAGAATAGGAAACTAAATGTGTAAGCATATGTGTGTGCTGGGAATTAAACACTGGGGATTAGACTCAGGGCCTTGAACATGCTAAACACATGCTCTATCACTCAGCTTTCCTCTAGCCCCTGGAAACTAAGAAATATTTTTAAAATGTACATTAACTCCACAAAATAACATATTTATGGATAAACATAACAAAACATTAACAGGTTTTGTATGCTGAAAACTTCAAAATCCTGATGACGCAAATCAAACAAAATCTAAACAATGGAGAGAGATACTGTTTTATGGGTTGAGATATTCGACATTGCAAAGATGTACTTCTTCCTGAATTGACCTATAGATGTAGTGTATTTGTAATAAAATCTCACCAGTATTTTTGTAGATATAGATAAGTTGATCCTAAAATTTATATGGAAATTCAGAGGAACTATAATAACCAGGAAAATTTTTGAAAAATCATAATGAAGTTGGAGAAATCACATTATCCAATTTTTAAGATTTACAATAAAGCTGTGGCAATCAATTCAATATATATATATATATATATATATATATATATATATATATGACACATGGATCAATAGTTCAAAATAGAAACAACCAGAAATAGACCCACACAAATACTTCCCAATAATTTTTTACAAAGTTACAAAAACTATCCAAAGGAGAAGAAACAGCCATTCAACAAATAGTGTTGGAATAACTGGACAATCATGCAAAAAAGAGATTTGATCTTAAGTTCAAACCTTGTGCAGGTTGACTTATGCTGGTGTTACATACAGATAAGCCATCAAAAGTTGAAAACAGGGGCAGGGGCTTGGGCTCAGTGGTAGAGCACTTGCCTTGCATGTGTGAGGCAATGGGTTTGATCTTCAGCACCACATAAAAATAAATAAATAAATAAAAATATTGTGTTCATTTACAACTAAAAAAGACATTTTTAAAAAAATGTTGAAAATATTCTAAGTCAAAAATGTATTTCATATGCCTAATTTCCCTAACATCATATCTTGGCATGATGTTTTAATGTTTACCTACTTAAAGATGCTCAGATTACCTATATTAGCCTACAGTTGGGCAAAACCCTCTGACCCAAAACTTATTTTGTAACAAAGTGTTGAATATCACACATAATTTATTTAACACTCTATTGAAGGTGAAAGGCAGAATAGTTGTATGGGTACACTTTTGCACTATTATAAAGTTAAAAAAATCACAAGTTGATCCTTCATAATTCAGAAAATTAACTAAACATGGCTCATAAATCTATTTTAAAACCATTAAACTACATACAGAAAACTTTTTTGATTCTGGGAATTGAACCAGAGGTCCTTTACCACTGAGATACATCTCCCAGTTCCTTTTTGTTTTTTATTTTGAGACAATGTCTCTGTAAGTTGCTGAGCTGGTCTAAAACTGGTAATTTTCCTTTTTCAGCCTCCTGAGTCCCTGGGATTATAGTACCAACATGCCTGGCAAAATTGCAAATTTTTAAGAAAAAAAAAAAAAAACTAGGAGAAAAACCTTGTGAATTGTAATGCGAAAAAAAAATTAGATGTGAGACTAAGAGCACAATCCAGAAAAGAAAAGATTATGAATTGGATTTCTGCAAAATCAAAAACTTTTGCTCTATCAAAGACTGTGTAAGAATGAAAAGTCATTCTACAGACTGAAAGAATACAAATCACACATCAAAGGACTATCTAGACTCTAAATCATAATTATAAGATAAGAAACTATTCAAATTTTTAAAAATACTGTATTCATGAGATAGAAGACTCAATATAATAAAGAGCCTCTTCACAAATTTATCTATACATTTAACTAAGTTCAACTCAAAATCTAAACAGGATTCTGTTGGTATACTAAAGCTTATTTTGAAATTTATATAAGATGATATAAGCATGAGGATGATAGTTAAAACACTGTGTTGTACACTGGAAACTTGCTGAAGTTCATAGATCTTTAATCTTCTCAGCACACAAACGCAAATGGTACCTTTGTAGGGGTGGTATATTAAATAGGTAGAATGTGGCGATTATTTCACAACACATATATGTATTAAAACATCAACTGTACCCCTAAAATATACAATTTTTATGTCAATGATATTTCAGTAAAAATGTTAAAAATTTTAAAAATAAAAATAAATTATTTGGAAAGACAAGGAACTAAAATATCTCTAACACTCAGAGCAAATGGAGGCAAATAAGCATTTAAAAAATGTTCATTAGCCAATCAGGAAAGGCAAATTAAAACCAAAATGAGGTAACACTGCATATCTATTTGAATGACTGAAATAAAAAAACATTGAGGAGTACAGATAAGGATGCAGAGAAATGGACTTCATACACATGGCTAGTAGAAAATGAAAAGGCAAGTCTACATAACACTAGGGCAGTTTCTTAAAAAGTTAAACATATACTTATCATATGCCTCAGAAATCTCATTCCAAGGTACTCAACCTAGAAAAATGAAAACTTATGCAAAGACATTTATGGCAATTTTATTCAGAATTACCAAAACATTGGAAACACCTAAATGTCTTTTAATGAGTGAACATATAAACTGTGTAACATTTGTAAAATGTAATACTACTCAGGAAAAAAGTAACAAACTATTTGTAAAAAAAAAATGAGTGAATCTGAAATTCATTATGAAATGCAGTTGAAAGGAGCCTATTTCACAAGATTGTACAATGTGTCAATCCATTCATATGCCATCCTCTAAAAATGGTAGTTGCAGGGAGATGATCAGCCATTTCCAGGGATTGGGGCAGGGAGAGGCTGTTACCATACAGATCAAGACAAGACAATTGGAGGCAGTAGTATAGAACTATTTTGTGTATTTATTTGGGAGGTAGTTACCTGACTCTATACATGTGCTACTGCATTCTATGTGAAAAATTCAACTAATTGCATATTATTTAAAACCAAATTAATTACTTGAAGAATGATTGGTACTAAAGGTATTGAATTGGATGTTAAAATAAGGCTTTCCAAAACTTCATTGCATTTTATTCCCTAGATTGTCTGTGTTCAACTGTCACTTGATCACTGGAGTAAGGGTAATTATATACTTATATAAATTAAGAAACTTTGAGTAGCTTTTGGGTAAAATATAATCCTTAGAGTAAGTCACAGTTTCCTTCAGAGTTTTAGCAGAGAATTCTAGAAGAACACTTTCCAGATAGAGGGAGAATCAATTATATGTTCAATTACCTGTATATAAATGTACTAACCCCAATATTTTCCTGCCAGAGGTCTTATTTGTCTTCAAAAGACAGCTTTTCTCCTTCTATCCCTTCATTCTATTTATACTTACTCTTACAGGGTCATTTATATACTTACATATATTAAGGAAATTTGAGTAGCTTTTGGGTAAAATATATGTATGTGGAATATTTATGGTAGAGATATTTGTCATATACATATCTGGAACTCAGGAGAGAGGAGAGGGTGGGTAATTCCATTTGTAAATTATAGGTATAGATAAGCTCATCCAGGAATAATGTGTATTATTGTGAATAATGAGTGAGACAAGGACTGAGGAATGTAATTCAGGGTTATCAATGTTTGAGAAAAAATTTGAGGAGGACCTCATAAAGGAGATTTAATGAGAGTAGGAAGTATAACACTTTGTGAAAGCCAAGAAAGCTTAGTAAGAATAGTTAGCATTCTCCAACTCAATGGAGAAGTCAACAAAGATGGCATTTGAAACATTGTCATTGTGTTGCACAAATAGAAGGTCATTGGCATTGCAAAAACATTTTTAGAATTGATGTGGGAGAAAGTGCTGAGGGGATATAGCTTTAGAAATAAATGAGAGGCAAGGAAGTTCTTTTATAAAGCTCTGGCTTATTTATATTTGAATTCTTGAATAAGGTTTTGATGTTATGATTACTCTTACTTCAAGCCATTAAACCAAGTTAAATTAAAAGTCTCAATAAAATTTTTTATTTATGGCAAAACTTGAAGCTAAGTAATAGTTACACATGATTAACATTTAGATAAAATCCTCTTTTGGTAAGACTCAAAATTGTTAATTTTTTCAACACTACTTGAAATCTACAGTATTACAATGAAAGAGATGAAAACATATATTAAAAATAAATTTATTTTCTCTTTAAAAACTGGAACAAGACATAGATGCCCTCTTTCATCACTTCTATTCAATATAATCCTTGAAACTATAGCCAGAGCAATTAGATGAAAGAAATTAAAGGAATACACATAGGAAAAAAAACTCAAAGTATCCCTATTTGATCTATATTTAGAAGATCCAAAACATTCCACCAGAAACCTTCTAGAACAAATGAATTCATCAAAGTAGTAGGATATAAAATTAACACTCATAAATCAAATGCATTTCTATATGTAAATGATGAATCCACTGAAAGAAAAATTAGAAAAACTACCCCATTCAAAATAGCCTCAAAAAAGATAAAATACTTGGGACTCAATCTGACAAAAGAGGTGAAAGACCTCTACAATGAAAACTACAGAACACTAAAGTAAGAAATTGAAGAAGACCTTAGAAGATGGAAATATCTCCCTTGCTCTTGGATAGGCAGAATTAATATTGTCAAAATGGCCATACTCCCAAATCTTCATCATATTGGATTAGGCCCTGACTTCCTTAACAAGACTCCTATAGTGCAAGAATAAAAATCAAGAATCAATAAATGGGATGAATTTAAATTAAAAAGCTTCTTCTCAGCAAAAGAAACAATCCAATGAAGTGAATATTGAGCTCACACAATGGGAGCAATTTTTACCATACACACATCAGATAATGCACTAATCTCTAGGATATATAAAGAGCTCAAATATCTTAACAACAACAAAAAAAAATAAACCAATCAATAAATGGGCTAAGGAACTGAACAGACACTTCTCAGACTAGGATATACAATCAATAAACAAATATATGAAAAATGTTCAACATATGTAGCAATTAAAGAAATGCAAATCAAAACCATTCTAAGATTTAATCTCACTCCAGTCAGAATGGCAGCTATTAAGAATATATACAACAATAAGTGTTGGCAAGGATATGGGGGAAAAGGCACACTCATACATTGCTGGTGGGACTGCAAATTGGTGCAGCCAATATGGAAAGTAGCATGGAGATTCCTTAGAAAACTGGCAATGGAACCACAATTTGACCCAGCTATCCCACTGCTCAGTTTATACCCAAAGGACTTAAAAACAGCATACTACAGGGACACATCCACATCAATATTTACAGCATCTCAATTCACAATAGCTAAATTGTGGAACCAACCTAGATGCCCTTCAGTAGATGAATTAATAAAGAAAATGTGGTGTATATATATACACAATGGAATATTACTCAACATTAAAAGATACTAAAATTATGGCATTTGCAGGTAAATAGATGCAGTTAGAGAAGACAATGCTAAGTAAAGTTAGCCAATCCCAAAAAAACAAATGCTGAATGTTTTCTCTGATATAAGGATGCTGATTCATAATGGGGATGAGCGGGCAACATGGAAGGGATAGACAAACTTTACATAGGCAATGGGAAGGGAGGGGAATGGAGGGGGAACGGGGATAGGAAAGATGGTGGAATGAGACAGACATCATTAACTTCAGTACATGTATGAGAACATGAATGGTGTGACTCTACTTTGTGTAAAACCAGGGACATGAAAAATTGTGCTTTATCTGTGTAAGATAAATTGAATTGCATTCTGTTGTCATATATAACAAATTAGAATACATAAAATTTAAAATAATCTCCTCTGTCAAAAAATGTCCATACTACCAAAATGGCCATATAGATTTAATCCAATTCCTATTAAAATCCCAATGACATTCTTCATTGAACTAGAAAAAGCAATCATTAAATTCATTTGGAAAAATAAGAGACCGAGAATAGCCAAAGTAATCCTTAGTATGAAAAGTAAAGCAGGAGGCATCATAATACCAGACCTTAAACTATACTACAGAGCAATAGTAACAAAAATGGCATGGTATTGGCACCAAAGTAGACATGTGGGTCAATGGTACAAAATAGAAGACACAGACAAACCCACATAAATACAGTTATCTTATACTAGACAAAGGTGCTGAAAATATACATTGGAGAAAATATAGTGTCTTCAACAAATAGTACTAGGAAAACTGAAAATTCCTATGCAGCAAAATGAAATTAAACCATGCACAAAACTCAACTTGAAGTGGATCAAGGACCTAGGAATTAGACCAGAGATCCTGCGCCTAATAGAAGAAAAAGTAGGTCCAAATATTCATCATGCTGGATTAGGCCCTGACTTCCTTAACAAGACTTCTAAAGCACAAGAATTAAAATCAAGAATCAATAAATGTTACGGACTCAAACTCAAAAGCTTCTTCTCAGTAAAAGAAACAATCAATGACATGAAGAGAGAGACTACAGAGTGGAAAAAAATCTTTACCATATGTACATTAGATAAAGCACTAATCTCCAGGATATACAGAGAACTCAAAAAAATTAACACACACACACACACAAAAAAAAAAAAAATAACTAAAGTCAATAAATGGGCTAAGGAACTGAACTGAGACTTCTCAGAAAAAGATATACAAGCAATCAACAAATATATGAAAAAATATTCAACATCTCTATCAATTAGAGATATGCAAATCAAAACCACTCTAAGATTTTATCCCACTCCAGTTAGAATGGCAGCTATTAAGAATATAAACAACAAAAAGTGTTGGCGAGGACATGGGGGAAAAGGTACATTCATACATTGCTGGTGGCACTGCAAATTGGTGCAACCACTTTAGAAAGCAGTATGGAGATTCCTCAGAAAACTTGGAATGAAACCATCATTTGACCCAGCTATCCCACTCCTCGGTCTATCAAAGGACTTAAAATCAGCGTGCTATAGTGATGCAGCCATTAAACTAATCCATGTTATTATAAACTAATCAAATGATTATAACTCAATTTACAATAGATAAACTGTGGAAACAACCTAGATGCCCATCAATAGATGAATAGATTAAGAAACTATGGTATATATACACAATGGAATATTACTCAACATTAAAAGAGAACAAAAATTATGGCATTTGCAGGTAATTAGATGGAGTTGGAGAATATCGTGCTAAGTAAGCCAATCCCAAAAAAACGAAGGCTGAATGTTTTCTCTGATTAGTGTATGCTGATCTTTAAGGGGGAGTGTGTGGGAAGAATGGAGGAACTTCGGATTTAGCAAAGGGGAAGGGAGGGGAAGGGACATGAGGCAGTAAAGATGGTGGAATGAGATGGACATCATTACCCTAGGTATATATATGATTGCAGGAATGGTGCAACTCTACATCAGGTACAACCAGAGAATTAAAATGCTGTGCTGTATTTGTGTACAATGAATTGAAGTGCATTCTGCTGTCATGTATGATGAAGTAGAACCAAAATAAATAAAACAAATATTGAATCTATTCAAAAAAATTATTTAACCTAACTTTCTTATTTAAAAGATGAAGAAACTGAGACCCAGAAGGGAAGTAAATTGTTCAAGATCATGCTACATTGGCTCCCTCCTCTTTCACTGCTATGTTGTGCTAGTTCCCAAATCTTTTCCTTTATATAAGCTGTCCTTCACCTCAAGTGTAGTACATATGAAGAGATACTCATAATCTTATGTTTGGCCCCTTTCTAAAAAAATTAGTGTAATTGGATGAAACTGAAATTTATGAGAATAAAAGAAATTACCTTCCTAGGAAATAAACAAGCAGCAAATTCAGCAGGTGGAGTGTATGAGCCCAGTCTTGATGGATGAAGAGACTTGGTAAAAGGAGAAAGAATAGATAGAAGGAGACAGGCTGTCTTTTGAAAACAAACAAGACCTCTGGTAGGAAAATACTGGAGTTGGTAGTTGAAAATATTAGAATTGGTATTTGCATGTACAGGTAATTTAACAGATAATTGATTCTCTATGTACCTGGAAAGTTATATTCTAGAATTCTCTGCTAAAACTCTGAAGGAATCTGTGATTTACTCTAGTGAGAAAGGCTGTTGCTATACTATTATTCCAGTTATTGTTCTGAAAGAACAGGGAGTAGGGCAATTTGGTTGGAGTTTGCCTGGAGGGTAAGCTGGAGGGGGAGAATGTTCCTAAGCCCAAGTTCAGGAACAGTGATTATGGCTGCAGGTGCTCAAGTTAGAGGCATAGATGTCTGCTGGAGTTCATTCATTTACTTTTCAGTGACCTCAAATAAGTGTGTTCAACTCTCTATGCCTCAGTTTAAACCTATAAAATGGAATTATTTGTGAGTACTGAGTATGCTACATATGATGAACTTAGATCATTGTATAAAATATTTAATAAATGTTAGGTTTCACATTTATATTATTAATTAGCAATGTGGTTCTATTCTGTAGGAAATGGCCAAAGATAATACAAGCCAACATTTTCAGACATGAATAGTTCCTGTCTTTTGTAAATTGATCTTTATGTGGCTTAAGCTGGCATGGCTGGGCCCCTCAGCAGGAATTGCAAAGATATTTAGAGTTGACTGCAAAGGTCTGAACTCAAATGGGATACACGATGAGACAATACCAAAGATATAAATGGGTAAGCCCACTGTAATGAGGGAGGGGTGGGGGTGGAGGCATTATTTGTCAAGTGGCATCAATGTGCACAGCTGACTGTGTCTGCAGAAGAAGGGGAGGCTGGATGGCAGTTCCTGCTACAAAAGGGGCCTGGAAAAGAGCAGTATGAGTAAGCTCCTGATCAGATTTCTTTAGGATGATGAGGGGAATATGATGCTCTGAAAGATTACTGAAGCTTAAAAAGAGTAAGTAGTAGAATCACCTCTTCCTGCCATGGGGAATTTAGGTGTTGGATACTATATTTCCAGCTCTTTTTATTCATTCATTCTTTCAAAAACTTATTTTAAAATAATGATGACAAAATTGGTAAAAACTGCCCAACATATTTGTTGTGATTTTCTCTTGGATTCCAGAGTAAAGACATAATGGTGCAGGAAGTGCAATTTACAGGGCTTTTGCCAAACCCTGCTTCAACTTAGATACACTAAGTGCACACATGCTTATACACAGACACACATGCACAAAAATACCCTACAAAACTCACTTATGAAGACTCACAGGTACACCTCTAAAAAAAATTCTGTTCTAGTCATTAAAAAAAGTATGGATTTATAATTCAGTTACCTCTTTCTTGGAGGTGAAATGGCTGGGTAGATGAGGAAGCTCACTAACAAGCCCCAGTGGTTCTCATTTCTGGCCCGGACCCCACTCCATTGTATTTACATTAGACTCTCCAATGTTTCCAGCTCTTATTAAAAGAAAAACAACTTGTTTTAATTAATCATCTGTGAATCATTTTTGAAGTATTAACTTTTTTAAAAAAAAATTCTGACCCAGCATATCTATCATGGGGAATAGAGCAGGAGAAAATGGCTAGATGCATGCAAAAATTTATCAACCCTGAGTCATCCCAACAATGTTTTTAAAAGCAAAAATAGGAAGCTTTCTAAATGGGCAATGAGGGAGATTTTTTCCAACTCTACCTTACAGCCATTAAAAATGATGTAATAGAAATATTTAATGCACATAACATCCACACATTCAATTCATAAAGAGAAAAAAAAGGATGTTATACAAGTCCAATGACATTTTACTTCTTTGGAAAAATCCATTTGAGAAGAAAAAAACTAAAATAATATATTCCCAGATAACTGTATTTATTATAAGTTAATATTTATAAGAAATGTGATACTTTTCACATTCATTCTTAGGCCTAGAGTTGTTTTTCCAGATTTTCTAAACTAATCATTAATTATTTTATAAGGAGAAAAATTGAAAGCAGTTCTAGAAATCTGAGGGAGATTTATATTGAAATATTACTCTGTGTATAGCTGCCCATCTATATGTTTAAAGTAATTGATACCTTCATTTTGCATATGCTACTTATGTGAATAGATTCCACAGATAAAATAATCTTAAAGAAACACCCTGGATTTTTGTATGGAAGTAATCACAAGCAAGTTCTTGTTTAATATATGACTTTGATTTAGGAAGTTTAGCCTGCATCAACTGGCTTAATTTGGCAAAGATAGAGGAAGAGATTTTATGCTCTGTGATTGGTTTTTGCAGTTGTTCTGAGCTAATAGGCTGCTTTCTTCCATAATGTCTTTTAATTAGGAACAGCTGCTATGAACTCTGCAGGATATTTTTTCTCCTCTAGGCCCCCCATACCCTGAAATTAAATCAATCTCTGTAATTAAAAAATTGGTGGAACAGATAAGGAAAGGGGCTGGCAAATTTGTAGATTTCTTCTCCTTTTAAATTTTAATTTAAGTGTCATGGAAGAAGTGGACTATTGTGACACAGTAAAATAATGTTACATTTTTCTAAAAAAAGTCCTTTAACATTTGCCTTTAAATCTGGAGACTAGATAAAATTAATTGATTGGGCAACTGATGGAAACAACCACAAAAGTGACCAGACCCCTGTTTCCCTTCTCTAAATTGATTGGATTTCAGATCAACCAAGAAGCTAAAGATAAGTTCAAGACTATACTGTTTGAAGACATGTCATTTCCCTGCAATGGAGAGTAGGTGAAGTGTGGTTCTTCATAACTACTTTGTTTCACTCCATTGATAATGTTTCTTAGTTGCTCTGTGTATTTATAGTATAGGTTTGTTTCCAAACTGAACTAAACAAGAAAGTCCCTGTGATCCAGTAGGTGAGGGGCACCTGGAAGGGGCTGGGCCTTTGGGGATAACTTGAGAAGTCACTCTGAAGCCTAACCTCCCAGGGCCTCTATCATCACTAATAGTGTAGACTGGGTACACTTCAGGAAGAGCAGACTCCAACTCGTGAAGATGAATCTTGGAGATTTTGTTAGTCAGGATTCTGTAGAGATATCAGTTATCCTCCTTCTGAAAGCTGGTGAAACAGAAAAAGTCAGAAGAAAATGGTAAAATTCAATCCAAAGGCATGAGAACTGTGGGCAGGGGTGGAGTTGGTGAGGCTAGCCTAAGTCCTGGGGTTTGAAGACCCCCCAAAGCCAGGAACTCTGATGTCTAAGAGAAGTAGAAGAAGATCTTAGAAGATGGAAAAATATACCCTGTTCATGGATAGGCAGAACTAACATCATCAAAATGGCGATATTACCAAAAGTTCTCTATAGGTTTAATGCAATGCCAATCAAAATCCCAACGGCATTTCTTGTAGAAATGGATAAAGCAATCATGAAATTCATATGGAAAAATAAAAGACCCAGAATAGCAAAAGCAATTCTAAGCAGGAAGTGTGAATCAGGCGGTATAGCAATACCAGACTTAAAACTATATTACAGAGCAATAGTAACAAAAACAGCATGGTACTGGTACCAAAACAGGCGGGTGGACCAATGGTACAGAATAGAGGACACAGAGACTAATCCACAAAGCTACAACTATCTTATATTTGATAAAGGAGCTAAAAGCATGCAATGGAGGGAGGATAGCATCTTCAACAAATGGTGCTGGGAAAACTGGAAATCCATATGCAACAAAATGAAACTGAATCCCCTCCTCTCGCCATGCACAAAAGTTAATTCAAAGTGGATCAAGGAGCTAGATATCAAATCAGAGACTCTGTGTCTGATAGAAGAAAAAGTTGGCTCCGATCTACATATTGTAGGGTCAGGCTCCAAATTCCTTAATAGGACACCCATAGCATAAAAGTTGATAACAAAAATCAACAAATGGGACTTACTTAAACTGAAAAGTTTTCTCTCAGCAAGAGAAACAATAAAAGAGGTAAATAGGGAGCCTACATCATGGGAACAAATTTTTACTCCTCACACTTCAGATAGAGCCCTAATATCCAGAGTATACAAAGAACTCAAAAATTAAACAATAAGAAACAAATAACCAATCACAAATGGCCAAAGACCTAGAACAGACAGACACTTCTCAGAGGAGGACATACAATCAATCAACAAGTACATGAAAAAATGCTCACCATCTCTAGCAGTCAGAGAAATGCAAATCAAAACCACCCTAAGATACCATCTCACTCCAGTAAGATTGGCAGCCATTATGAAGTCAAACAACAACAAGTGCTGG
>NW_025999931.1:280036-291946 GCF_001458135.2 Marmota marmota marmota | reverse complement strand
GTAGAGAGAGAAGATGGGAGGGGAGGGAGGGGGGATGGTAGAGGATAGGAAAGGTAGCAGAATACAACAGTTACTAATAGGGCATTATGTAAAAATGTGGATGTGTAACCGATGTGATTCTGCAATCTGTATTTGGGGTAAAATTGGGAGTTCATAACCAACTTGAATCTAATGTATGAAATATGATAGGTCAAGAGCTTTATAATGTTTTGAACAACCAATAAAAAAATAAATAAAAAAATAAAAGAAAATAACAAGAAAAAATCCTTTCTAACACAATAATATTATCACACTTACAACCAAAAGTAATCCTTTTCCTAGAAGAAGAGATCAAATTTTTGAGTAATTTGTATTCCTTTTCTGTTATCCCATAACTAAAATACTATGATGTAAAATTAATAATATTTAAAATCAATATCTTATGTTGCATAAAAAAGGATTAGGTGAGGAAATAAAATGAAGACATTTGCTTAATATGTGCACACATACCCACTGATTTATGTATGATAAAGGAGATATATGCATGATAATTGTAGTCCTCATTTTAAAACAAATGGACATGGTATTGGTGGTGTTAATAACTACCTTTTCCTATTATCCATTTTATAGTCCCTTTGCTTTCTACAAAAACCTCACTAGACTCTGGTTCCTTACCAGTGGAATGACCCACATCTTCATTCTTCAAGAATATGGGACATTCATGCTCCTGTGTGGACTTGGTAATTTTAGTTTCCCATTGATCTTCATCACAGGCATGGTAATATGAAGAGACTACCTGTGGAATTTCCTGTACTCCAGATACACTCCTCTTTGCCTTAATTGTAGAGATGTAGTATAATTTCCTCTTGGTAGTCTGGGTCAATTATTCTAACCAACCCCACAACTCCCTTCTTTACCAGTTGACTCACAAGTATGAAAACCTAGTGTAGTTGGGTGGTAATCTCAATAGCCTGTTTAATTGGATGATTATTGTGTCTGTTGTTGGAAGCATTCTTCCTTCTGGAACTCAGAAGTCTAGGCCAACAGGGCATAAAGTTGTATAAACAAGAAGAAAAAATTTCTTCTAGTGGGTAACTTAGAGTGAGTGTTTTCACCACAATTTCTATTCCTTATTTTTTGGACCTGTGAATCAGGGGAGAAACATCACCAAAATTGGATACTGATTCAGAGTATATACAACCTTACAGAGAACCTTGTTTAAATGTATTATTATCTATATGGCTCTGTAACTGAGTGTTCAAAGGGCCATTCCACCCTTATATAAGAACAGTTGCTTCAGAATGGTGGAGAACATAGAAAGGCCAGAGAATTTCATGAGTATAACCTGATGCTATTCTTCTTTTGCTACGAATTTAGGATCTTGATCAGAAGCAATCATGTGTAGAATACCATGATGGTAGATAAGGCATTTTGTAAGTCCATGAATGGTAGTTTTGGCAGAAGCATTGCATACAGGAAAGCAAATTTATATACAGAGAAAGTGGGGACCAAATATTGTCCCACAATGGAGGTGATCTGATGTGAGCAATATACCACCAGGTAGCTGGCTGGTCACCTTGGGGAATGATGCCATATTGGACTTCTATGTTGGTTTTGGCTGCTAGCATATTGTGCATTCAGCAGTGGTTGAAACCAGGTTAGCTTTGGTGAGTGAAGTCTATATTACTGCCTTCATGCATCACTTCCATTCCTGTCTCCATGACACTTTGCTCATGAACCTACTGGGCATTGACAGGAGTGGCTAGGAAAAACAAGCTGATTGGTATACACTAAATGGGTGATCCTATCCCTTTGATTATTAAAATGTACTCAACTCAAGTCACCCATTGGTGGGCATTCACATGGGATTCAAATATATTCACTTTTTTTGTCATTCAGGGAGGTCTATTCACACACCTCCATCTCAAAAGTCTTCATCCTAATTTTCCAATCATGTTTCTCCCAAGTCTCTGACTACCTAGCAAACCACTGGCTATAATTCATAAATCAGTGTATCTTATTATGTCTAGCCATTTCTCCTTTGAAGCAATGTGCACAACCAGGTGCACTGTTTGAAATCTCTGCCTACCAGGAAGATTTCGCTTCCCTGTTATTCTTCAAATATGTCTCAGAGGTGAGCTGTAATGAAATAGCTGTCTATTTATGAGGATGTCTGCATATCACACAGAACTCTGTAAACCAGACCCAAATTCTCTCTTCTGTCAACTGACTGAAAGGAACTCCCATGCAACACAGGTGCAACCAGAGAAAGAAGGTAGTGTATTAGGATTGAGGACCATGGGCATTTGGTCTATTTCTTTATGTAACTGCTCAGGCCTGATCATATGTATATCATTCCATTTGATGATTAAATGTTGTTGTGCATGCTGAACTTTATAGCTTGGAAGGTCAGATAACAGCTAGTTCATTATGGACAGCTCAGATTACATGATATCTTGATGGCCCATGACCAAGCATTCAGTTTCTACTGAAGCCCAATAGCAGCCCAAGAGCTATTCCTCTAAAGGAGAGTAATTATCTTCAGAGAGAGGATGGCTCTTGAGGAGAATCAGCATTGTCTTACATGGCCTTAGAGGTAGTAATTGCCATTTTCTTAGACAATACAAGACCAGTCCTCTCAGACAGAGATTGAAAAGTTTATACCACTGTGAGTACAGAGGTGGCTACCACTGGGGTAAGGGATACTGTTGTAGGGAAGTCAATCTGCTGGGGTTGGAGACTAATTTCTCTGAGGTGGGAAGACATGCCCTAGCAAAGAAGGCTAATCACAACTCAGGGGCTCAGTGTGTTCATATTAATCAGGGTCTCCCCATTTTAACTTATAGGATCCCATTCTTTTCAGATCAGTGACTTCACTTTACCAGTAGACATCCTGTGATGCTAGGGGTTTAACTTGCCTCAGAATTCATCCATCACAGGATAAGATCTTACATTTGATTTTCAATAATTTCATCCCTGTAGCTACAGGAGATAAAACTCTCCCTCAGTGAGGACCTAGGTGCTCTTATGTCATTTGTGCAGCATTTGAGCTGGGAAGTTGAATCTGTGAGCTCATCTTTTTTTTCCCCACCACTTTTCCCAGTTACTTTAGAAATAACCATCCAACATAATTACATTTTTTAGTTTTCAAAAATGTTCAAAAATATATAGAAAGCCACTGAGTTTCTTTATTCTTATAAGTGATTGGTCAGGAATGTTCAATGATATTTTGTGTATCTCTATAAATAGTACAAGCCATGGACTATTAGAGCTCTCTTTACTACTGGAAATAAGAGTCATTATCATCTTTAAATCTAATCATATTAGAAAGCCAATTTCAGAAACCACAGAATCAATTTTAAAAGCATGCTCTTAAAATTATTTTCCTCTAGAACCACTCTTGATGTGAAAATCTGTGTTTTCTGGAGTTCTCCAGAGAAACAGAACTGATATATATATATATATATATATATATATATANTATATATATATATATATATATATATATATATATATATATATATATATATATATATATATATATATCTCTCACACAAAATAATGGAGGAGTTATCACACATAATAATGGAGTCCCATCATCTGTTATCTGTAAACTGGAGAACCAGGAAAAGCCAGTGGTATAATTGAGTCTGAATCAAGAGACTTGAGAATAGAGGAACTAACAGTATAACTCTCAGTATGAGTCCCAAAGATTTCAGAACTGAGATGGAGGGTGGTGGCTAGTGGCTTGTATTAATTCTGGAGTTTGAAGGCCTGAGAACCAGGAGATCTGATGTCAAGAGCAGGAGAAGATGGATATACCAGCCAAAGAGAAGGGAGAGAATTTACCCTTCTTCTGCCTTTTAGTTCCATTTTTGTCCTCAATGGGACACACACACACACACACACACACATCCCATCTCGTGGTAGGTAAGGATAACCTCACCTACCAATTCAGTTGTTATTCTCTTTTGGAAACATCTTTATAGACACTCCCCAAAATAATGTTTTGCCAGCTATCTGGGTATCTTTAGCACAGTTAATTTGACACATAAAATTATCCATTATAGAGATCATCTCCTTACTTTTACTATTTCCCAGATGATGAAGCCTACACCAGTTTATCCAAGAAAACAGAGTGAGAAAGACGGATTTCAAACTTTACTAAACCCATTGATTTCCCTATGGCCCTCCCCCGAGGATGCTATTTTCCCATGATTAGACTGGAGAATATTGCATGGAGGAAGATAGTTTTTGCTTCCCCAAACTCACAAGCCAATGGGAGGAATTCCCATAAAGCATTCACTGTCAAGGAGGAAGTGGCGAGGAGCAGATTGAAGACCAAGGCAATTGCCAAGCTCGGATGTATGGTGACCAGGTCTGCCTGGGGTGATGGTTGCTTGGATGGGAAGGAAGGACCAAATAAGAAAATGACATAAAGAAACATTTGAGTACATTTTTATGTAAAACATCTTCTTTTGTTCACCTGTAAATGAGATGAAAAGCCCTAAGCATCATTTATAGCATTTGGTAATTACTTAGCAAACATGAGCACTTACTGATTATAGACAGTATATCAGGCTACTAATGAGAAAGTTCCTCTATTTGTATAAGCCTAATGAATTGGATATGATTTCATTCCTAGGCCAATTTTATATTTTTGCTGGGCTGCCATGGAATCAGTGTTAAAGACCCATCAAAATATGTATTGAAGATACACAGATCTAAAAACACATTAATATATATCATTAACGTCATATCACTTTCTTTTTCTTTCTTTCAACATATGTACGTGCACATTAACACTCAAGCCTCAAGTAAGGCATATTAGCATTATCTAGAAAAATATGCATGGATTAAGTTATTGTAAAGTTTATATGCAATTAATGGCACATTAGTTCTAGCCAGGTGTTTTTTCTAAAATGTACTGCATATCTATAAGTGTATCTATGTATTATTTTATCATCCATTATGAATTTCTGGCTCCTTACAGGAAATAACCTATTTACTTTGTGATTTAAACAGGACAAAGATTTTACATCTGTAAATTGTATTCAGTACATAGTCTGTGAATAAAAATGCTATAGCATAAAATATTACCTTTGGTATTCGAATGATGCTTTTTATTATTTTTGAACAAAAACTAATCTACATATTTATTTGACAGAGATAAGTTCCATAAATGTTATGAATTAAATAATTTTCTTAGTCCTTCGACTGATAGTAAAGAAATGGGATTTTTTTTATTTTTTGCTTGAAGATGAGGCTACCCAAGAATTACTTCCTGAATGGATTCTATAGAGGTAATGGGAAACTGCCGTATCTCTTTTCCAATGAGGCCATGAGAGAAAATGATCACAGCATGAAGTTGTGGTTTGAGCTTTAAAATGCTCTTACTATGAGGTAGTGCAGAAGAAATGTGCCATTAAAGGAATTTGGCATTCATATTCTCTCTCTCTCTCTCTCTCTCTCTATTTTTTATTTTGATATTTTTAAAAAGCAAGTCAGTCTATTCTTCAGCCTAATCTATGAAGAAATGGTAACTTTTTACTCCCAATAATCTGTTGAAGTGATAGGTGATTCTACATAACCAATTTCATATCAACATAATCCCAGTGCTCCTTTTCTTCCCCTACCATAGGTGATGACTAGAGAAAGGAGATTGAATAGATGCAAGAAAGAAAAAGCAAATGAAAGTGTTCAGGTGACTAATGAGGCTGCCTTCAATCATGATGGCTTTCCAAACCACATACCAGACATCTTGCCCCATTTTCTCTGAAGTAATTGAGTCTCCGTATCAATTATATGGTTTTGGCTACAAAGAATATAAAAAAAGAAAAGAAATGAAAACTGAAAGCAATTTAAACAAGCAACACTTATTATCTCACATAACACAAGGTGTCAGATGGAGATTTAGATGGTTTTAGGGTGGTTCAGTGATGACATATGGGGCACAGTTTAATTCTCTTTCTTATTTTCTTAGTCAACATTTTGGTTTTGAGCTAAAGCTTCTTTCTTCATGGATGCCAGATGCCTTTAACAGCTCCACTCTTCAATCTTATTTTCTTGGGAGTATATCTCCCATATTCTCCTGACCTATTCACACCATTTGTGTCTTCATACATGTATTTTGTATAATGGATAGATTTTCTCCCTGGGCTGTTGCTCACTTATCCATCCTGGGTTGTCCCTCTACCTTTGTCTCAAGAGTTTCCTGGATCTATTTCTTAAGTTGAATCCCCTGAATCCTGGATTTCTTGCTTTTCATTTTATGGTTTATTCTCTTGTTTGGGTAGAGTAAATCTTCTAGTAGCTCTCTGAAATAGGGTACATGGAAAATAATTTTTGAGACTTTAAATAGCTGAAGATATATTTTATCCTCATATTTGATTGATAGTTTGGCTGGATATAGATTATACTTTGGAAGTAATTTCTACTCAGAAGTCTGAAGGAATTGCTGGGTAATGTTTTAGCTTCCAGTGTTAATGTAGACAAGTCTGATGGCATTTTGATTTTTTTACAGGTTCTGATTCCTCTTTATTTATTTTGTAGTATTTCCTTAATGATCTGGCACACTTTTGCATAAGCTATCTGTATGTGCTCTACTCCAGGAAATAGAAAGACACACATTCCCTTTGATAAAAATAATTCAGAATAGTATCTGCCAGTTTTTAGAACTCTGTGCCAAAAACATGAATGTGTATTTTAATTTCCATTCAGTCTGCCCAGCAACAAGGTAGGGAATATGACCCAAGCTTACAGTGAGAATCTGAAAGGGAAATTAATTTTCCTGAGGTCACCCAGCTAGCAAGTAGTGGAACCCAGATCTTCCCTCTCCAGAGCCCTTACTCCTGACCACTATGCTATATTTATGTCAGTCCTATTTACACAACCTATGTCCTTTTTGCATAGCCAGAAAATACCATGTTTTGCTCTCATAAAACCACAGTTACAGTTTTTGGTGGATGACATCATTTACCTTTGATCTGATTGAGTACTCAAAATCCTCTATAGCAATTAACTTAACTCAAAGTGGTTTTCCTCTGCTAATGAAATTTTTAAAATGCTGATTTGTCATATGTGACAGTGGAATGTATTACAATTCATATTACACATGTAGAGCATAATTTTTCATATCTCTGGTTGTATACAAAATACATTCACACCATTTGTGTCTTCATACATGTATTTCGTATAATGATTTCCATTTCATTCCACCATCATTTCTAACCCCATGCCTCCTCCCTTCCCCTCTTTCCTCTTTGCCCTATCTAGAGTTCATCTATTCCTCCTATGCTCCCCTTTCCTACTCCACTGTGAATCAACCTGATGCTGGTTGTTTTATTGAATCATAATGATAGCCATTATTTATCAGGTAGTTAGTGTGTGCCAAATACTGTTAAAACACTTCATGAGCTAGATTTCCTTTTAGAGTCCTGTTTATTGAGTTATAATTTACATATGGTACAATTTGCCCTATTTATTTTTATAGTTACATGATTTTTGACAACATAAATATAAAAATGGCTATATATATATATATATATATATATGGACATATAGTACTACAATCAAGATATAGAATATGTTACCTTGTTTTTCTTTACTTCTTTTTTTAAACAACTAGAGAAATTAATTTTAATATATTTTCATTTAACCCATGGATTACCAACAAAATTTGCAAAGAAAATAATTGTTGTTAAGCTATTTCATGTTCCGTTTTTTGTCCTAGTAATTCTTTGGAATCTAATGTCTATTTAACATGCAGCACACCTCAATTCAGACTAGACACATTTCAAGTACTCAGTAGCTTCATGTAACCAATGGCTGCCATATTAGCTCCTTTCTCCATCTTTCACCTTTTGGTGAGATATATGCTGTAGGCTGCATGATAAATCTCCTTATTATGTGGTTTCTTGTTGAGTTACATCAGAATGGGACACCAAAGAGATGAACTTGGAATATAAGAGTAGAGCAAGATGCTTTATTCCTCCCCACAAGACTCTATTAGACTTTGAATTGGTTTCTTCATGCTTTTGGTGGGAATAACATCAATTAGGTCGCCTTCTCCGACAAGGTTTTAATAATGGCTCTCTCTTCTTTCACCTCCTACCTCTCCAAGTCTATGGAAGGAAAGGTACTTCACAAAATGTGGTGGCTTCCCTCAACCTTGCCCTTACCTTTACAAATACTTTATTAAACAATTTTTACCCTGATTGATATTTTTCATCATTGAATCTTGAATAATGGTTTTTTAATTATAAGAAAGTAAAATATACCTCATCTCATATCACAGGCAATGTATATACAAGCCAGATTAATTATATATTAAAATATAATGTATAAAATGCTAAAACTTTTAAAGAAAATATTTGTATAACATTGTGAAGAGAAATGGAAAACAAAAAATATAAAATAAACAAAAGCCTAAAAAATTAGATGATATTGTAGTTAAAATTTTTATGTGTAAAAATTTATCAAAAAGGGTTGAAAGGGATATGACTTATTTGGTAGAGTGCTTGCCTAGCATGCACAAGTCCCTGGGTTCAATCCCCAGCACAAAGGAAAAAAAGGTTAAAAGAGACATGAATTATATGTATTACTGGCCATTTTTGTTTATTTTTGGTATTTAGCTTGACATGATTTCTCCTTTGGTTGGCTTTTCCTTTGTTGTAGTTCTTCCCTTTGCAGATTTTAATTGCTGTTTTTCATTTTGTTCTTGTGGAATATTTTGCCAAGAATGTTCTATAGTGCAGGCTTTCTTGCTGTAAATTCTTTTAGCTTTTGTTTATTATGGAAGGTTTTTATTTTATTGTCAAATTTGAAGCTCAATTTTGCTGGATATAAGATTCTTGGTTGGTATCCATTATCTTTTAGAGCTTTGTATATGTTGTTCTAGGAATCTCCTGGCTTTGAGTGTTTGGGTTGAAAATCTTCTGAGACCTGAATTGGTCTTCCCTTATAGGTAATCTGATTTTCCTCTCTTGCAGCCTTTAAAATTATATCCTTATTCTGTATGCTAGGCATTTTCATTATAATGTGTCTTGGTGTATATTTATTATAATTTTGTACATTTGGTGTCCTATAGGCCTCTTATATCTGACTTTCTAGTTCATTCTTCATGCTTGGGAAATTTTCTGATACTGTTTCATTGAATAGATTGTGTATTCCTTTGGTTTGAGTCTCTGAACCTTCCTCTATACCAATAAATCTTAAATTTGGTCTTTTGATGGTATCCCATAATACTTAGACATTCCATTCATAGTTTCTTACCATCTTCAAGTGATGTCAACTTTATTTTCAAGATTGTATATTTTGTCTTCATTGTCCAAGGTCCTGTCTTCCCAAGTGATCTAGTCTGTTGGTGATACTATCTATTGAGTTTTTAATTGGATTATTGTTTCTTTCATTTCAAGGATTTCTAGTTTTTTTTTCTCTTTCTTGAAGTAATCTCTTGCAAC
This sequence comes from Marmota marmota marmota, assembly GCF_001458135.2. Taxonomy (NCBI): domain Eukaryota; kingdom Metazoa; phylum Chordata; class Mammalia; order Rodentia; family Sciuridae; genus Marmota; species Marmota marmota. The sequence goes on along the minus strand of NW_025999931.1, from coordinate 282,506 downwards.
CTGTATTTGTTCTGTTCTCTCTTTGTTGGAGTGATCAATTTTTACCTATATATGCTCACTTATGTTGTTCTTTAATTTCCAAATCATTTTAGTTAATTTCATGGCATCTATGTGTCTTCCTCTCTCGCACTGTGGATCCAAAGTATTACAGCTTCTGCCCTATTGTCTTATAATGTCCCTATAAGTTACCAATACCTCACTTTTAAGGAAGAGATCAATATTACAGCAATTAATGTGTCCAATATGCAGCCATATATCAGTTAGTTTCTATTTTTACATTTACACATTTGTCACTATAATCAGAAATGATGAATTCGGTTATCTTCTACCATACAGTCAATAGGTTTGCATAGTGGTTTACAGTTTCTAGTGGTAAAAGGGGGGACTTAGATGTTGGCTGAGATGTTTATGAGGTAGGATGTGAGAATATGGAGGTATTAGATTACATGATTAGTGACGATAATAATAAGAAGTTGGATGTTAGTAAGAGAAATAAGAGATAGGCAACCCCATGCAAAATTCCCTGTTACCTCAGCAGCAGGATAACTTTTAGCACCCCAATAGAGAAATTTGTGGTGCAGCCAGGCCACAGGGACCTTGGTGACATCATACCAGGTCCTTATTGTTGTCCCTTGATAATAGTGGCAATATCCAAGTTTTGTGGTGGTGGCAGCCTCAAGCGTATAAGTACCCTGATGTTGGTCTGTGGAACCACGCTTTGGTGAATAGGAAACCCCAGCACAGGGTGGCTCTCAGTGCAAATGTGGGGTGGGCCTTTCCCTTGGATCTCTAGGCTGTGATGTTGGCATTTTTATTCTTGATCTGTAGTATGTAATATGAATTTGCCCATACCTTTAATTTTTCCCTACTCTTTTCCCCAATAGAAATTTTATGATTTTGTGCCTGTTTTAGAATGTTCAGACTGCTATAATAAAATACCATAAGCAGAATGGCTTATAAAACAATAGGAATTTATTTCTTATAGTTCTGGAGGCTGGGAAAACAAACAGCAAGATGTCAGCAGACTCAGTTTCTGGAAAAGACTTTCTGGTTCTTAGACAGTATTTTGCACTTGTGTCCTTATGTGGTGGAAAGGGAGACTAGCTAACTTGAGCCTCTTTTATAAGACCAAAGCCCTCACTCCTTAACCATTGCCTGAAGGCCCCACATTCTAATATTATCACCTTGGCTATTAGGTTTCAATATATGAGTTTTGAAGGTGACATAAAAATTCACTTCCTAGTGTTTTTATTAAATGTGTTTCAGTCTCAGGAGACCTCTTCAATCTGGAAAATGATGACCTCTATCATGGGAATTTAAAAATTATCATCTTACATGATTTTATCTCCTTTTTATAGAAATTCTCTAATTTAGAAATAGGAGCATTTTTTCTCTACTCTTCACCCTCCTGCATTCTCTCCCCCTTCCCTACCTTTTCTTCAATTTTCAGAGAATCCTGAGATTTATATTTCAATGTTTTCACTAAAATTTAAAATTTTCAAGTACTCTTTCCTGTTCTTTCAGTCTCTCTTCCACCCCTCTTATAAAATAATATCTCATTTTTGTCTTATAGATGCAAAATACCTCTTATGTATCTACAGCCATTGATTTTCTGAACCCATTGATTTCTTCTTCTGTATCATAGCTGTCTTCTCAGTGCTTTGTTAGTTTGCTTTGGATGCTTTCCTTAATCTTAGAGCCTTCCTCAAATGTCTGATGATCCTTTGTAGTCTAATTACTTAATAATGGGCCACTAAAAAGCTTGGAAACTGCATGTGATTGGGCCCTGCAGATGGTGAGTTTTGCTGTTGTATATTCTGGTGGGGCAGATTTATTGGAAGAAATTTTTTGGTGAGAGAGGGGTACCAGGGAAACTCCACCACTAAGCCACATCCCCAGCCCTATTTTGTATTTTATTTAGAGACATGGTCTCACTGAATTGCTTAGCACTTCTCTTTTGCTGAGGCTGGCTTTGAACTCCTGTTCCTCCTGCTTCGGTCTCCCAAGATGCCGGGATTATAGGTATGCACCACTATTCCCAGCCCTATTGGAAGAATTTCTAAGAACATAATCATTAATTTTTTCCTCCTGTGCTGGAATAGATTACTGAGAGAAGAATCTCCAGTCTCTGACTAGAGGGTACAATTCTGGCTGCCATTATTTTGGAAACACAACTTGTAGAAGAGAGCTGAAGATCTTGATATTGAGTATGTAGTATTTTACTTAGTTTCCTTGCTCTTGGTACTCCACCTCATCCTCAACTTTGTTTGATGCTCCCTAGTCCAGAGATACTCTGATCCCTTCTAAAGAGTAATCCTTCATTGTGGGAAGAGGCAATTAATAGATTTGCAGAGGTGGCATGGGTATCTGTTTTTCTTCCTTTCCTCCCTTCCCTTCCCTTTATTTTCTTTCTTTCTTATAGAGACTTAACAAAATCCTTTGTTAAAAGAGGGATATATATATATATATA
>NW_025999931.1:267408-279024 GCF_001458135.2 Marmota marmota marmota | reverse complement strand
TATATATATATATATATATATATGAGTTTCCACTTTTTGAGACTTTTAAGGATTCTTTTGTAATAATGGCTCACATTTGGCTTTTGTGGGTCTGCAAGTCAGTTCCCACTTATCTAAAGGTTTTCTAGCTTTTAAAATTTTTGTTAGTCTTCTGTCCTCTCTTATTTTACTTGTTAGAAATTTATGCCTATTGGGAAATTCCTTTGCTGTCTTTTTAGTGAGATTTTGCAAGGGACTGGTGGTGAATACACGAATTTAATAAGTTAATCTGCCAATTTTATTGTGAAGCCTTTTGGGTAACTTTTTTTTAAGACTAAAGACATTTTCCCCAGAAATTTTCCCATGATACTTACCCTCCCATATCACTGGCAAGGATGGGCTATTTACTAAATCCTAAAACAATCACTGGCAAGGGGAATGAGATCACTTTGGCTTAAACAAATTTCCATTAATTCCTAGCAGCAAAGAGGAGCCTCTTCCGTGAGCACATGGCTGTGCAAAGGTTGAACTACAAGAAAGTAATATTCAAAGTACTGAATAATTGATAAATCATAGATACCCTCTAGTCAAAATGGGCATGCTACCCAAACAGAACAAAGGAAACTGTATGAATACCCAAATGAAATCTTATTCTACCAATAAGGAAGATGTGAAAGTATATATATAGATCACCAATTGTGACTGCAAAAGTCTTGGCTCCTAGCACCTAAAAAGCAATTGTAGAAAGTGAAGTACAAATATGCTTTGGAAAATGGAATAAATCACCTCATAAACCTTATTCTAGTCTATAAATTTTTACCCAAAACAGAATTGCTCAGTTTAATAAATATTTTCTTAGAGCAATGTATCAATCTGAAATAAATATCATTGCAGGAAGCCAGAGATCATATAAATTACAGAGTTTAGGACACTTTCCAATTCTGGTAAAAATGAAGTCTTTATGCAAAGGTTTAAACCAATACTTTGAGTAAACTTTCAGAAAAGTTTTGCCTCAATGGTATTTACAACTAATTGGCTTTACCTCCCTCACTGATTATTGATTGATGATGACTAGCTAAAGGGCTGAACTGAGTTGAACTCTTGAGCTTGGGCTGGGATCAGCTGGAAAGAACTCTATGTCTATTTAGTAATGTATATCTGTCACTGGGAGTCACAGTATCTGGATCATGTGTATCCTCTCTTTCAGATCATACCCATAGGGGCTGAGGCTCTGTGGAATCAACTCAGCTGGAGAATTCAGGTTACAAAGTGATCTAAGACAAGGAGACAACCTTTCTTCATGGATGACATTCTCAGTCTAGGAAGAACATCCTTGAGAGAGTGTTTGTAGGAATTTTGCTGACAGAGTCAGAAGCAGAAGAAAATTTTGTTGAACTTCATATTTGAAAAGAAAGCTGGAAGGCAGAAGTCAAAGGAAGTTTTAGTTACTTTAAAAAAAGAAAGAAAAAAATGAGCAAACTATAGAATATTTCCAGAACTCTGTAACTAACAACACCAAGTTTGATAGTTTTATTTCCTGGGGGGTAATTATGAGTCAGACAACTTGTGTGCTTTGTGTCATTAAATATGATCAAGAGTAGGGAGAGCAGCCAGTCTTGAGCAACATGATTTCAAGAGATTAAGTAGTGAAAATTATTACAAGACAGGAAAGAAAAATGAATCTCTGGGCCTACTACAGAGAGCAGAAGGGAATACCAGGAGCAGCCTGAGGAGGAACTCTGGGCTGAGCAATAGGGAGACCCTTGGAGGTTTCAAAACAGCACCTTGTACTATTCAAAGCCCTTCCTATTATCATGCATAATTCTCTGACTACTCTTTGGGTTGTGTACAGTTGATATTTTTATCTCTGTTTTTTTCTAATAAGTAAATTAATTTTAAGAAAAGGTAAAGTGATCAAAAATACACAGCTAAAGAGAAGTTGATGTAGGACTAAGAAAAGACCAGAACTTTTTCCACTATGCTATAATGCCACTGGAATCTAAAACAGAATTTCCTGATCGGAAAGATGTCTAGAGTACATTAGGCAAAGGTAGGGAGGGGTATGTGAGTAGGGAAGACAGTGAGATTTTTTGTTTGTTGTGCTAGGGATTAAACACAGGACCATGTACATGCTGTGAAAGTGCTCTACAACTGAACTACATCCTCAGCCTGAGAGTGTTCTAAGTAGAGGGAATAGCTCTTGCAAGACCTGAAAGAAGGAGAGAGAATTGTGGTTCCTAAGAACCAAACCAGACCAGTACATTTGAAAAAGAAAAGCAAAATGGATACTGATATGATATGAGGCTAAACATATAGGAGGGACTAGATCAGCAAGGGGGCTTAGGGCTAGTTTTCTACTTCTTTAAGTAGATCTTGCATATCCATCAGCAGTCTCTCTTATAAAATAGGATAAGCACACTTCTTTCTTGGGGCTTTTGCTAACATCAAATATAATCAATCTTTGAGCCTCTGAGATAGTGGGAAGGTGACATGGAATTAAGTGTAAGTACATAAATCTGTTTTTCACTTAATTCCATGTCACCTCCCCGCTACCTCAGAGGCTCAAATGAATATAAGTGTTGTTATGAATAAAACTCAAATCCATGCCCACTTACTCTTGAATTTCTGGGAGCATTCAGCTATTACATATATAAACCCTAGATCTCTCACCTCATCATCCTGTGACAACAAATACAGTTGCAACTGGGGCTGGGATTGTAGCTCAGTGGTAGAAAACTTGCCTAGCACATGGAGAAACTAGGTTTGAGCCTTAGCATCACATAAAAATAAATAAATAAATCTAAGTATAAAAAATATATAATGCAACTCCTTTTTGCTCTACAAATCATCATGGCTTAAAAGGGTCACCACTTGAAGTATTACCCAGTTAATTCTGAATGTTTTCATGGGTATGGAAAAGATCTTTTGGGTTCTTTCTGCTTGAGCTCCTTCCATAGTATTTTCTCTGATCTTTTCTGCTGATGGTTCATTGCAATTCTATATCCATGATCTTCTATTCCTGTGAACCCATCACTACCTTCCCACTACTTATGTCCCCCTTGTTACTTTCATTCATTCCCACTGGTAATATCAGCACTGCAACTGTTGGACTCAAAGCTCAAATAGCTTTCTTCCTACTGGGAATGAAACTCTGGTGTAACATCCTGAGATGGAGGTTGGCCCTGCCCCTTCCCTGATATTGATCTCCCCTCTAGCCATTATCTTCTGTACTTTTGCATCCACCACTGTATCTGGTGAAACAAACACCAGCCTAGACATTTCTGGCAAGCAAAGTCTTGCTCTTACAACACATTTCATCTTTTTCCCCAGTATATAGGCAGCTTGCAGCTTACTCCCTGCAGGAGAATCTCTCTGAGGGTCTCCAGACTTATAATTCCTGTCCAACTGGCCTAATAAAAAGAGAGAAAGCCTTTTGTTCCTGTAGTCCACGGGGTTATCACATTATTCTTTTTTTAACAAAATTTCATTGACCAATTCATATTTATTTGCATATTATTTATGACTACTTTTATACCATAGTGGCAGAACTGAAAGACTGTGACAGCTGAAAAGTTGTATGGCCAAAATTGGACCTTTACAAATAACATTTGTAAACTATCTCATCCATTATCTAGTCTGTAAAACATTCGAAGAATAGCTTCAGGATGGAAAATGGGTGATATGATCAGATTTATTCTTTTAAAAGGTTACCCCAGTTGCAGTGACAAGAGTGAATTCAGAGTGAAACAGCAAAACTGGAGACAGAGACCAGGTAAGAGGGAGTTTCAAGAATTTAGGCAAAAGGTGATAGTGGTCTCAACCAAAAGATCAGAAGTGAAAATGGACAGAGGTCTTGGATTTCAGAATACCAGGAAGGTAAAACTAAATAAATATGGTAGTTGATCAGGTGTTTAATGCTTTTCTCTGAAATTCATCCCCCAAATTTGAAGCACTTTAATTATGACAATGGATATCTTCTTGTGTCTGGAATCTCTACTCTTGAAACCCTGTCTGCATCTTCTTCTAACCTCTATTAAAACAGTACAGAACTGCCTTCCTACTTTTGCCAGATTGCTAAGGCTCTGATACCTCTGACCACCTTTTATGGGGAAGTTGAAAGATCTCAGCCTCAGGATTTCATGTCTCTTTTCTTTGTGCACAAATGGAAGATACTGCTAACATGGAATTGTGTTGCCATCTGGTATCATAGACTCAAATCTCTGGGGGATTTTTTTGCTTTCTCTGTCAGACTGGAATTTCTGTAAGCTGTTGTGTATTTCAGATTCAACTTTTCAGAGCTCACTTGTTTGTTTCTTTTGTCAGTGTTTAAGATGTTTTGAATCAACTTTATGATACAATAGAGGTAAAGAGGAGGTGCATGTCCAGTATCTTCATTCTACTTAAAAATGTCATTTCTGTGCTTATTAGTCACACATCTCAACTGAAAACTTTTTGATGGAATGAGATATAACTCTCTTCTGCTCTCCTTTAGGGTTCTTTGTTTACTCTATATCACAATATGCTGGTGGTTCCCAATTTTATATTTTGTATCCTGATTTATACCATTTTTTCCAACTATCCAGTGGATTTTTTTCCTTTGTATGTGCCCCAAACACATGAAGTACAATCTATCCAAAATCTAAAATTTTTCCCTATTTATTTATTTCCTACTCTGTCTCCCAGATTCTCTTTGCTGAGTGTTTCCACCAAATCATCCTGCTGTGCAAACAAAATTCATGGGACTCATTTCAAAGTTGTAAATTCTTCTTATATCTTACTCTACAATCTATCAGTTTTTTGTCTCCGATGGAATGAAGTGATGAGGATTAAACCCAGGGTCCTGTGCATACTCAGCACATACTCTAACACTGAGCTATATCTCTGGCCCTTCTTACATACATTTGGAAAATAAAAATGATCATCATTTTAATTTCCTCTGAACTGAATGTGAGATTGAAAAACAACATGTTCTTGTTGGATATGTATTTAATTTTAGGAGGAAAATCAGAAATATGTATATTTATCTTGTCCTTTTGATACTCACTCTGAACTAAGATCTTCTCTTTTCAATATATTCTGTTCAAATTCTAGAAAATTTCTCCTCTGCTATGGAAGACCTCAAATGTGGCTTTTATCATGACTTTAAGGTGGTTTGAAGCTCTTTTGAAATAAAAAGTTTGGCTCTTTTACAAGAACTGCTCTGGCTCTCTGGGAAGGCCCTATGAAATGAAAATTCTGGTCTTATCTTAATTTTTATAATGTCAACTTTGTCCCTTGACAGTCTAAGCATATGCCTAAAGTAATATGGATCTCTTCAATCAACACAATGTCTTCACATCCTCTTTAAAGTTCAGGCTTGGACCAACTGGTATTCAGTCCCATCAAAAGGCTCTGCTGAGAAGAGTGATCTTTGAGAGATATTTAGAGCTAATGAATCTGTTTCTAAGTTTTAACCTTAAATAAAATTAAAAATTTGCTTGAACTGCAGTCTTAATTCTACTAGAATGTCATCGCTGAATAACATTTGAATATTATGCTTTTGGGTTTTGTATAGGATTAATTTTTTTAAGAATTTTACTTCTGAAGAAACACCCCCAAAGTACTTTCCCTTATTTTACTCAGTGTTCAAGAAAAGTGTTTCAAATATTACAATTTTGGAACTAGAAAGTCTTTAAAGATTTTCTATAACAAGAATAAAATGAAGCGTGTATGCTATCATGATCTTATCTTATGCACAAGGCAGACATTGCTAGTTGAATACAGTGCTCCTTCTCACCAAGCCTAATCATGGTCTTAATAGGGCTCTTCTCAGCAAAGCTTTCCTATTTCATTTTGTTGGCATGAGATGAAAGCTACTTATTAATCCAGATCTACTCCAATTATTTCGAATGGATGAAGAGATTGAGACTAGGAAAGGCACAGTAACTTGCCTAAAGCCACACAAAAATGGAATCAGAGGAGCTGGGGATACAGCCTAATGCTACAATACTTGCCTAGCATGTGAAAGGCCCTGAATTTGATTCCCAGAGCTGCAAAAACAAAAAACAAAAACAAGCAAGAAAAACATGAAACAAGAGCCACACCTATCAAGTCCAGCATTTCCTCTTCTATGTTAGACAGTCAGATTCTCAGGTATCTCTCAATCAAGGTAATTTCTAGAAAATTTCCAAGAATGTTGGTGTTGGTCTCCTGAAATCTTTTAAATTTAATTTTTAAAAGATATTTTACATCCTAGAGTGGAAACATGTAAGTTTATTTCTCACAACAAAATATGCAGGAATGGAGGTCTGAAAAATGGAGAAGAAAAAGTAGTTTGACTAGAGGCCTAAAAACTTCAGGAATTACCTAGAAATTAGTTCCCTGGGTTTTTTATTTTTATTTTTTTCTTGTCTCTTGTATGTCTTGAACTTGGCACAGCTAAGACTGATAACTTGGAAACAGGCACAGAAAAAACAAAATAACCACAAAAGAAACCTGGGCTCTCTGGCCAAAGAAAGAACTATGAAAAATTCTTTGTGGAACATCCAGCTCGATGAATCAGAAGGTTTTAGTCATACCTGCCTTTTCTCAAGGTGAGTCCTATGAGCAAGTTATTCCATTCCTCCACCCTGATGTGCACTGGAGGACTAGTAGAATCCATGTGCAGAATCCTGTCCTCTAATTACTTTGAAAAAAAGGAGATGATGCCCTTCCCCCATAGAGATTGCTGGTTGAATTCTGACATCCTATGTTCATTCTGCTCTGGTTGTGCTCTGGTTTGAAAATTCCCTCAAACTTCAAGCTGAAATTTAATTGTGATTATAACAGTGTTGCAAGTTTGGATCTTGAAGAGGCAATTTGGTCATGGGGCACAGTATGGTGAATGGTTTAGAGTCATTATCATGGGAATAGGTTAGTTATCTTGGGAATGAGTTTCTCTCTCTCACAAGTGTCCTCTTAACATGTTATGTATTCTGCCATGTTATAACACACTTCAAAGGCCCTCACTAGACCTAGGCCGTTGATCTTGGACTTCCAAGTTTTTAGAACCAAGAGCCAAATAAAACTCTCTTGTTTATAATTTACTCAGTCTATAGCATTATGTTATTGTAGCAGAAAACAGACTGAGGGAGTTTGCCATAACACGAGGTTGGTGTCTTAAACAAGAAAAAAATTAATTTCTCCCAGGTCTGGAGTATGGAAGACCAAAATCCAGGTGCAGATGTAATTAATTTCTGTTGAGGCCTCTATTCCTAGTTTTAGACAGCTGCCGTCTTTTTGTATCTTTACATGGCCTTTCATCTCTGCATTGTAGATACAGACTGAAAAAAGAACTGGTGTCTCTTCCTTGTCAGATTTGGTTCCTACGTTCTGATCTCATTTAAGCTTAATCACCTCCCTAAAGATCTTATCTTCAAATATAGTCACTGTGTTAGTCAGTTTTCCATCACTATAACCAATTCAGCTGACAAGAACTACTTAGAGGAGGAAGACTTTATTTTGGCTCATGGTTTCAGAGGTTCAGTCTGTGGTTTATTGACTGAATTGCTCTGCATCCAAGATGAGGCAGAACATCATGGTGGAAGGGCATGGCAGCACAGGACCGGGCAACCAGGAAGCAAAGACAGCTTGAATGCAAGGAGTTCTCACGTAGGGATAATAAAATCCTCAAGAGCACCTCCCCAGTGACTCACTTCCTCTAGCCACACCCTACCAGCCTACAGTTAACACCCATTAGTCTTCTCAAATTATTAATCTATCAAATAGATTAACCCACTGATAGGTCACAGCTCTCACAGTCACATCATTTCACCTCTGAAAATTCCTGTATTGTCTCACATATGAGAGACTTTGGGGTACACCTCATATCTAAACTATAACAGTTACACTGGGACTAGGGCTTTAACATGTGAATTTGGCAGTGTACACAATTCAGTCCACAACAACCCTTGAATCCCTGTGCTGCAGTAATGTCCTGTCTTTTCAGGTTAAGCCTATGCATAGACACCTAATATTTAACCCTGTCCTGCACTAATGAGAAAACAAAATTGATAAATTAGACTTCATCAAAATTTAAAGATTTTGCTTTGTGAAATATCTGCTAAAGGGATGAAAAAACAAGCTATAGAGTGAGAGAAAATATTTGTAAACCACATATCTAATGAAGAACTTGTATCCAAAATACATAAAGAATTTTATAAACTCAGTAGTAAGAAAATAAGCACTTCAATTGGAATATGGGCAAAAATCTTGAATAGATGCTTGTCTAGAGATGATATACTACTGGCAAATAAATACATAAAATATATTCAGCATCATCTTCTAGGGAAATGCAAATTAAAGTTACATTTGTTACCACAAAACACCTACTAGAAAAGGCAAATTATAAAATACTGGTAATACCAAGCACTGACAAAGAGTTTAAAAGGGTTTAACCACTTTGGAAAATATATGAGTTGTTTCTCTTAAACATACAGGAAACCATATGACCTAACAATCTCTTTTGTGCATGAATTCTGTACTTGAGTTCCAAGATGGCAGATCAGAGGCATCCAGAACCTACCTGCTTTCCATGAGATAGAATCAAAAGGATAGGAATGTAGCTGCTTTTTGAGGTGGGTGACCCATGGGAGTGCTGAATACAATGGAGGAGAGCAAAGAAATCCACAGATTTTGGATAGTTAAATAGAGGGAGAAATAGAGCACCCTAGCACTAATAGCACAAAAGCAGTAGGGCAGGGAAAGGGGCATATCTCTTTGGCTGGTGTATAGGTAAAAAAGAGAGAGCCCTAGTGAGCTCCACTACTGCAGGATTCAGCCATGTAGTCTAAATAGATAAGAGACATGGAATATACATAGTGAGCTGGCTCTAGAGAAGATCTCTGCACTTCCCAACATATTCTCATGGTGTTGTGACCAGGAGCCATCTTGAGAAAGGCCCTATTGTCTGAGCTTACTACTCTGAAAATCAAATGCCTCAGGATTTTCCTCTCTTTGTGACCCTGTGTCCTTGGCAGTGTACTAGATCAAAGGACAGCTGCCTCATGAGTCAGTTTGGCCTGTGAGTGAGAATTCACACCAACCTGCTGAAAATTCTATGGAGTAAGAAACTGGACTATGATGTGGAAGGGCTTCCCATTAAAATTGGTGATCCTGGGGATGTGACAGTCAGGTGTGATTTCACGTGGGAGCCAAGTCCAGGAGCACCAGCATCAGAGGCAGCAGATGTATGCAAGTCCTGCTGCTCTCACTTCCCATTACAGTTCTTTTATGACTCCAGTATCTTTCTCTAGCTACATGAGCATCCTCATATACTCTGCAGAGCTGGTGTCAGGCCTGTTCTCAGAACACGCTGCCCAAAAGCTCAGAGAGAATCTTTGGGGAGTTTGCATTCTATGCTAGCTCTCTGATAAACCACAGCACCAGTGTTAATCCTGCCCTTGAGTGTCAGGCACAGTGGCACAGACCTGTAATTCCAGTGATTAAGGAGGCTGAGGCAGGAAAATTGTGTTTGAGTCTAACCATAGCAACCTAGCAAGATCATGTCTCAAATTTTTTTAAAAAATAAATAAATAAAAATAAAAATGGTCTGAGATACAGCTCAATGGTTAAAAAGCCACCTAATTAAATCCTTAGATCCACACACACTCAAAATCCAAACACAAATACACAAGACCACCACCAACAACAACAATAAAACCTCTGGAGGAAATCTTTTATTGGAGTTTTGCATTGCATTCTAGTTCCTTGACATGCTGCTTCACTGGCATTTTTCAGCCCTTGGAATGCACAGACCAAAAGGCTCCAGAGAGGAATTTTACCTGGGGAACTTTGCTTTCTGCATTAGCTCTTTTCACTGAGCAAGGCAACTAAGAGGAATTTCAAGTAGCTTCAGCTAAAGATCACTCCTGCTAGTTATCAGGTGAGCATTACAAAGGAAAGAAGAGGGGGGCAAGTACCCCCCAGCCTTTGCTTTGTCCATGCAGTGCATGGCCTAAGAAGACTCAGAGAGAAGCTTTGATTAGCTTAAGTTGCAAACATTCATTCTTGCCCTTTCATTTGAGTAACTCAGTGAGGGGGACAGTTTTATTTTCTATTAATACATTTTTGTTGTTTGTCTTCTTTGTTCTCACCTCTTTTTAAGTTTTAATCTTTCTTTTTTCCTTTCTTGAGGAAGACAGATATCCAGGCACCGGAGGCATTTAGAACCCCAAATAGACATGAGCAAAAAAGAATCTCTCTATGACTTATTATAGCTAAATTGTCAAAATGTATAGCAAAGAATATTAAAAATTATAAGAGAGAAATGATAAAGTCACATTTAAATGCAAACCCATTATAATAGACTTTTCAGAAGAATCTCTATAGGCTAAGAGGGCATTGCAATATATTTCAAGTCCTAAAGGAAAAAAAAACTGCTAATCAAGACTATTATACTCAGCAAGGTTATCTTTCCGAAGCAAAGAGGAAATAGTCTTCATAAGATAGACATCAATTAGGGAAATTCATGATGGATAGACCAGCATTACAGAAGATACTTAAGGGAATCCTACACCTATAACAGGAAGAAAGATAAACAAAATTGTGAGAATATGGGAAAGAATAGATGGTACTGCAAATGTAGACCCACAAATGTAAAATAGAAAAGAATTTAACATTGTCATATAGTTTTCATTATACTATATATAATATAACATATACTATAGTAACTTTCCTTTAGACATAAGATGAATAAAGAGAGGAACACATCAATTAAGATAAATAAGAGAGGAAGAAATAAATGTAAAAATTCAAAACAACCTAAAGAAAATCAGCAAAACAATAAAACAACTACATACCTTTTGAAAACAACCCTGAAATGTAAGTGGTCTGAATTCACCAATTAAAAGATAGACTGACTGATTGGAATAAAGAACAAAACCCAACAATATGCTTCCTGCAAGAGACTCACCCCACTTGCAAAAACATACACAGATTAAAAATGTCAGAATGGAAAATGAAATCCAAAAGCAAGGATTATATCTGACTTATATACTTTTATCTGACAAAATAGATTTAGACAAGAGCAGTTAAAAGACCACAGAAGGTTACTACATAGTGTTCAATATTGATATCAATATTGATATTTGGTGCATATATAGTTATAATCATTATATTTTAATTAAGAAGACATAATAATTATAAGTATATATGTACCAAATATCAGAGCACCAAGTTTTATAAAACAAACACTACTAGACATAAAGGTAGAGTCAGTCCCAATACAATAATAGTGGGTGGCTCTCACCAGTATATAAATCATCAATTCAAATACTCAACAAAGAAACATCAGAGTTACATTACACAATAGATCAAATGTACTTAACAAATTCAAAAACATTGTGATAATTCTTGCATTTTATTTGATCACAATGGAATGAAAGTAGAAATCAACACCAAGAGAATTTATAGAAATAACACAAACACATGGAGATTAAACAATACCCTTCTGGGTGAACATTGGGCCATTGAAGAAATCAGGGGTGATGGAATTTAAAAATTCCTGGAATCAAACAGAAGTGGAAACAAAACATACCAGAACCTGTGGATAGATTGAAAGGAGTACTATGAAGGAAATTTATAGCAATGAGTGCCCATATGGGGGGGGGGAGGCGAGGC
>NW_025999931.1:209967-267383 GCF_001458135.2 Marmota marmota marmota | reverse complement strand
GAGAGAGAGAGAGATCTCAATTAAATAGTCTAATGAAGTACTCAAAGTCTTAGAAAAACAGAAGTAACCAAACTCCAAAGCAGTAGATGGAAAAACAAAATAAAGGTCAGAATACAAATAAATGGAATAGCAATTAATAGAACAATGTAAAAGATAAATGAAACAAAGAGTTGGTTCTTTGGAAAGAGAAACAAAATTGACAAACATCTAACTAAACTTACTAAAAGAGACAGAGAAAAGACTCAAGTAAATAAAATTTGAGGTGAAAAGGGAGATTACAATAGATATCACTAAAATGTAAAGGATCATTAGGGAATATTTTGAAAAACTATATGCCAATAAATTGAAAATTTAGAAGAAATAGACAGACTTTTTGACACACAACCTACCAAAATCAAACTACAGAATGTAAAAAAGCCTAAATAGATCAATGAAATTGAAGTAGCAATAGGAAATTTACCAAAAAAGAAAAGCCCATGATCAGATGAATTCACTGCTAAATTTCATCAGACTTTTGAAGAACTGACAACAATTCTTCAATTACAAACTAAATTTAATAGCATCTTAAAAAGATCATACACCATGATCAAGTTGGCTTCATGCAGTAGCTTTTCTATGTATATATGTGTGTGTGTGCATGCATGTGTGTGTGTATATATGTGTGTGTGTATATATAAATATATAAATATAAATGAAGTGTGAGAAAGTTATAACAGCAATGCCATACACAATATTCTTAAAAAATGTTAGTCATAAACTTAGCTAAGAAGGTGAAATACCTACACAATGAAAAATAGAAAACACTCTATAAAGAAATTGAAGAAGATACTAAAAGGTGAAAATTATTTCCCATGTTCATGATTGAAAAGAATTAATATTGTTAAAATGGCCATACTTCTGAAAACGATCAGCAGGTTCAATGCAATCTCTATTAAAATGGCTTTCTTCACAGAAAAAAAATTAAAATCCTAAAATTTATATGGAAGCACAAAAGACCCCCAAGAACCAAAATAATCCTAAGAAAAAGAGCAATGCTGAAGGCATCACCATGCCTGATTTTAAAACATGCTATAGAATCAGTAACAAAGACAGCATGATATTGGCATAAAAATAGACCTACAGATCAATGGAACAGAACAGAGGACCCAGAAAAAAACCTACTCATCTACAACCAGATGATTCTTGACAAAGGTGCCAAAAATATAAATTGGATAAAAGACAGTCTCTTCAACTAATGGTGTTAGGAAAACCAAATATCTGCTGCACAAGATTGAAACTAGACCTTCATGTCTCTCCCTGTACAAAAATCAAGTCAAATGCCCCCCAAAACCTTAAGGTAACAGCTGAAACATTGAACTTTTACTAGAAGAAAACAGATAAAGCTGGGCATGGTGGTGCACAACTATAATTTCAGAGACTCCAGAGGTTGAGGTAGGAGGCTCAAAATTTCAAGGCCCACCCTGGACACTTAAAGAGACCCTGTCTCAAAATAAGAAATAAAAAGAGCTGAGGAACATCATCTTAGAAACTCTAGCCAGAGTAATTAGACAGAAGAAATAACGAGGTTTGAAAGGAAAGAGAAAAACTCAAACTCAATCCCTTTTTGCCGGTGACATGAATATATATTTAGAAGACCCAAAAAGCTACACCAGAAAACTACTAGAACTCATAAATGAATTCAGCCAAATAGCAGGGTATAAAATTAACACCCATAAATCAGTTGTGTTCCTATATATCAGTGATGAATCAGCTGAAAGAGAAATTAGGAAAACTACCCCATTCACAATAGCCTAAAAAAATATTTGGGAATCAATCTAAAAAAAAACAAACAAACAAACAAACAAAACAGGCGAAAGACCTCTATAATGAAAATTACAGAACACTAAAGAAATGAATTGAACAAGATCTTAGAAGATGGAAAAACTTTGTTATTGAATAGGCAGAATTAATATTGTCTAAATGGCCATACTACCAAAAGTGCTATACAAATTCAATGCAATTCCTATTAAAATTTCAATGACATTTTTCATTGGAATAGAAAAAGCACTCATGAAATTCATTTGGAAAAATAAGAGACCCAGAATAGCCAAAGCAATCCTTAGTAAGAAAAGTGAAGCAGGAGCGTCACAATACCAGACTTTATATTATACTGCACAGTTATAGCAACAAAAATGGCATGGTATTGGTACCAAAACAGAATGTAGACCAATGGTAGAGAATAGAAGACACAGATACAAACCCACATAAACACAGTTATCTCACACTAGACAAAGATGCCAAAAATATACTTTGGAGAAAAGATAGGCTCTTCTACAAATGATGCTGGGAAAAGTGGAAATCCATATGCAGCAAAATGAAATTAGATCCCTTTCTCTAACCCTGCACAACACTCAACTCAAAGTGGATCTAGGCATTAAACCAGAGACCCTGTGCCTAAAAGAAGAAAAAGTATACCCAAATCTCCATCATGTCAGCTTAGGAACCAACTTCCTTAGCAAGACTCCTAAAGTGAAAGAAGTCTGAAATTCAAGAACCAACAAATGGGATGGAATCAGAACTAAAAAGCTTCTTTTTTATTAAATTATTATTTATTCTAATTTGTTATACATGATGGCAGAATGTAATTCATTTCATATTACACATATAGAGCACAATTTTTCAAATCACTATACACAAAGTATTTTCACACCATTTGAGTTTTCATACATGTACTTAGGGTAATGATGTCTGTCTCACTCCACCATAATTCCTATTCCCTTCTTGCCCTCTCCTTTCCCCTCCTTCCCCTTTGCCCTATCTAAAGTTCCTCCATTCCTCCCATGCTCCCCCCCCCATCACCATTATGTGTCAGCCTCCTCATGCAAAGAAAACATTTGGCCTTTGGTTTTTTGGGATTGGCTTGCTTCACTTAGCATTATATTCTCTAACTTCATCCATTTACCTGCAAATGCATGGTTTTATTCTCTTTTAATGCTGAGTAATGTTCCATTGTGTATACATACCAAAGTTTCCCTGTCCATTCATCTATTGAAGGGCCTCTAGGTTGTTTCCACAATTTAGCTATTGCTATTTGTGTTGCTATAAACATTGATGTGACTGTGTTCTTGTAGTATGCTGTTTTTAAGTCCTTTGGGTATAAACCAAGGAGTGGGATAGCTGGGTCAAATGGTCGTTCCATTCCAAGTTTTCCAAGGAATCTCCATACTGATTTTCAGATTGGCTGCACCAATTTGCAATCCCACCAGCAATGTCTGAGTGTGTCTTTTCCCCCACATTCTCATCAACACTTATTGTTGTTTATATTCTTGATAGAGGACATTCTGACCGGAGTGAGATGAAATCTTAGGGTGGTTTTGATTTACATTTCTCTAATTGCTAGAGATGTTGAATATTTTTTTATATGTTTGTTGATTGGTTGTATATCCTCTTCTGAAAGAAGTGTCTGTTCAGTTAGGAAAGAATCGATAATGTGAAGAGAGAGCCTACAGAAGACTATACTTTCAGGGATCATTTCTATAGTATGTTACTAGAGAGAGCCTACAGAAAGGGAGAAAATTGTTGCCACCTCCACCTAGATAGAGCATTAATCTTTGGGATATATAAAGAACTCAAAAACTTAACACCAAAAAAAAAAAAAAAAACCCAAATAACCCAATCAATGAATGGAAAATAGGTACTTCATAGAAGAAGAAATATAATTAGTCAACAAATATATGAAAAAATGTTCAACATCTCTATCAATTAGAGAAATGCAAATTAAAACTGCACTGAGATTTCACCTCATTCCAGTCAGAATGACAATTATTAAGAATAAAATAACAATAAATGTATGTGAGGATATGGGGGGAAATGCATATTTATACATTTCTGGTAGGATTGCATATTGGTGCAACCACTCTGGAAATAGTATGGAGATTCCTCCAAAAACTTGGAATGGAACCACCATTTGACCTAGTTATCTCATCCCTTGATATGTACTTAAAGAACTTAAAATCAACCTACTATAGTGATATTGCCACATCAATGTATATAACAACTCAATCCACAATAGCTAAACTATGGAACCAGTCCAGATGCCCTTCAACAGATGAAGGGATAAAGAAAATGTAGTATATATACATAATGAAATATTACTCAGCCATAAAGTGAAATGAAATTATGGCATTTGCTGGTAAATGGATGGAACTAGAGACTTCATGCTAAGTAAAATAAGCCAATCCCCCAAACCCAAAGGCTGAATGTTCTCTCTGATATGCAGATGCTAATTCACAATAAGAGGTGGGGTAAGGAAAAATAAAAGTACTTTGGATAGACAAAAAGAAACAAAGGGAAGGGAGTGGGAATGGGGTTAGGAAATACAGTAGCATGAATTGGACATTACTTTTCTATGTTCATATATGAATACAGGGCCAATGTAATTCCACATTAGGTACAACCAGAAGAATGGGAGGTGGCACTCCATATATGTATAATATGTCAACATACATTCTACTGTCATGTAAACATAAAAAATGAACAAATAAATTAAAAAAAAAAAAAGCTGAGGGACTGCAGTTGTAGATCGGTGGTAGAGAGCTTGCCTAGCATGTGTGAGGCACTGGATTCGATCCTCAGAACCATATAAAAATTTAAAAAAATGGATAAAAAATATAATAACATTTAAAAAAAAAGAGCTGAGGATGTAGCTCAATGGTTGAGTGCCCTGGTTTCATCTTCAGTCCTGAGAGAAAAGGATAGAAGGAAGGAAGCAGAAGGGAAAACAAAGCAAAACATATAGAAAACACTTTAAGATATTGGCACAGACAATGATTTCCTGAATAGAATTCAAAGAGCTCAAGAAACAAAAACAAAAATCTACAAATGGGCCTACAAATTAAAAATTTCTGTACAGCAAAGAAAGCATTAACAGAGTAAAGAGAAAACTAACAGGAGAAAATCTTTGTCAGCTATTCACCTGACAGAGGAGTAATATCCAGAATGTGTAAAGAACCAAAAATAAACAAATAATCCCCTCCCCCAACAATAAAAGTACAAGTAATCCAGCCAAAAAATGGGCAATGATCTGAACAGACACTTCTCGAAAGAAAGGTAAATGGCCAATAAATATATGAAAAAAGGCTCAATATATTCAGCCCTCTGGGAAATGCTAATCAAAAGTACAATGAAATTGCATCTCACCCTGGTCAGAACGGTTATTACCTAAAACCAAACAAAAATTAAATAATGCTGATCAGAATGTACAGGAAAAATAACACTTGTATCCTATTGGTGGAAATGTAAATTAGTATAGCCACTAGGGAAAACAATATGGAAGTTATGCAAAAAGCTAAACATAGAACTAATATATACTACAATTATACCACCTCTGTGTATATCTCCAGAGGAAATGAAGTCAGCATACAAAAGAGATACTTGCATACCCATGTTTATTGTGACACTATTCACAATATCCAAGGTATGGAATCAAACTACATGTTCACTTTCAGATGAATGGTTAAAGAAAACTTGGTATATAAACAGAGTGGAGCATTATTCACTTATAAAGAAGAATGAAATCATGTCATTTAAAGGAAAATGAATGGAGGTGAAGGACATCATGCTAAGCAAAATAAGTCATACACTGAAAAACAAGTATTGCATATTTTTCCTCATATGTGGAATATATACCGTATATATTATATACTTATATATATAATACACAATTATATATTATATATACTTTATTTTATATATATATATTTTATATATATATAGTATAATATATAAAATATATTTCTACTTTTAGAAGGGTGTATATATTTACAAGAGAGTGTGTATATATATAGAAGAGGGGCTATTAGTAACTGGCAGGAGCAGGAAAGAAGGGGAGAACAAGAGATGATGGATACAATCAAGGCATGATAGATACGTGCATGTATGGAAATGTCATATTAATTTATACAATTAATGTGTTAATACAAAATTAAGGAAATCTGTATATGAATATTCATAATAGTTTCCTTTCTTTTCTTTTCTTCTTTTTTGTGCTGCTGGGGATTGAACCCAAGTCCTCATGCACACTAGGCAAGTGCTTTACCACTGAGATACACCCTGAACCCATTTGTACTTGAAACAGTCAAAAACTGCAGATAAATCAAGGCACAGTGGTGCACACCTGTAATCTCAGAGACTCAGGAGGTTGAGGAAGGACAACTTGAAGTTCAAGACCAGCCTTAGCAATTTAGCAAGGCCCTAAGCAACATAGCAAGACTCTGTGTCAAAATAAACAATAAAAAAGGCTGGGGATGTAGCTCAGTGGTAAAGCATCTCTGGGTTCAATCCCCAATACCAAAAAACAAAAACAAAAACAAACGAAACTGGTAAATACCCAAATATCCTACAGGAGGTAGATGGACAACAAACTGTGGAATATCTATAATACTGAATACTACTCAACTCAATAGAATTAACTATTGACACAAATAACAACTTGGATGGATCTTAAAGGAGTTATGCTGAATGAAAGAATCCAGTCTTAAGAGATTACATACTGAATGATTCCATTCATATAAGATTATTGAAGTGACACATCTCTCATGGTGAATGGGTCTGTGGTTGCCAGATGTTGAGTTTGGGGGCAGGATATGACTATTGGGGTATACTCCAGGGGAGTTTCTTTGTGTTGATAAAGTAATTCTTTATCTTCATTGTGGCAATGATTATACCAATCGTAGAACTATCTATGCACACACACATTCCCCTCAAATAATAGCCAATGCAAAATCTGATGAAATCCAAATAAGCTCTGCACTTGATACTGTGTTGTACCAACATCAGCTTCCTGGTTTTACAATATCCTGTGGCTAAGTGAGATGCTATAATTAGGGGAAACTGGGTGATGGGTACATGAGAACTGTCTGTACTATTTCTGGACATTCTTGTAAGCCTAAAACTATTTCAAAATAAGAAGTTGCAATTTTAAAAATCAGATGTAACAAACTTTAAACAATGTGCTAATCTGAAGCCCATCTGATTTGAAAGCCAGTACTCTTAGTCACTACATTACACGGTAAGGATCCATTGGAAAAATGCCTTTATTAGCATGCATAAATAAGATGCATTCTCAGCTATTCAAAACCCTTTTTGTCTCCTTAGATCTTAGAATGAGGAAAAAACTTCACAAAAGAGAAAATGGTTAGTTGAAACATTTATGGCATTTGAGATGGGATGGTTTAAATAGACTTTATATATCAGCTCGTTTAGGATAAATCTCACTTATTTGTTATGGAGTGATCTCAGTGTATTGTGAATTCTCCTTGCTAGATTTTTACATCTGTATTCAGACAAACCTTATTCTACATGTTTTCCCTCCTCAGGTATTCTTTTTGATAGCATACTATATTTCAAAAGCTCTTTCCTATCATTTTAGTTTAGAGGAAAGTTTAAGGGAAACTAACATGTTCAAAATAAATTCTTAAAAGCCATAGACTATATTTTTAAAACTATTCTTGTTATCCTACTATTTCATTAGTGTTATGACATTCCTGAAATATCTAAAATAGTTAAAACTGTGAAAAACACAAGTACTGAGAGACCATATCAGATTTTGAAACACTCAAAAATTTTAACTGGGAAATACATAAAACAACTCTATTTGTCAGGGTTAAGGTCAAGGGAAATATATCTTTTTGCATTTGTAAAGTATAACATCATAGAAAGCTACGCCACATAAAGCTACGGAGCAAGAAGCACAGCACCAAACTGCAGTTACATCATCTGCTAAGCATGTATGTTGCAAATTACTTAAAAGCAATCATCATAATATTCTGGGTCCCACCAAAATGTTATGATTAAACATCCACAACAAAGGCTGTGCCCAAAAGGCCCTGCTTTTGTTCTGAGCAAGGTTTATTTGAAGGAAATGGAATGTGATTGTAATAAGAAGCCGGGGCTGGCTCTGTCTCTTCAACCCATTAGGCTGCTGTAATGTGCAAGAGGCAGTAGGTTGGAGGGAGACAGGCTGGGAAGAGACTCATAAGTTCCACTCCAGGGCTTGACAAGGCAAGAGGAGATGACAGGTGCAGAGGAGATGTATGAAGTACTCCATCAGGTAGCTCCCGCAGAACTGTAGTCCTAGCCTTAAGGGCAGAACTCCCAGGAGGGTGCACTCTATCATAGTCAAAAATTCCAGTGATACATTGTTCATGAGAAAAATCAGACAAGGCAATTACAGGACAGAGCAGAAAGCCACTTCCGTCTCCCAATCAGACTTTCAATATTTAACCATCACTTCTTGAGTGCAGTGGGGCTTGGTGAATAATGCAGCATCCACAAGGCTATCTGAGATTTGTTCCTAATAATGGATTTTTGCATCACAACTGAATAGGGATCATCTATTCCCTTCTCTGTGGTTACTTCTGCCTAATTTGCATTTTTACCTTTAAGGTGGCCTTTGTTATAAGAAATAGGAAAACGTCATGGCCTATTAGTGCCTGAACTACTTAACCCTATATTAATGAAGCACAATCTTTTGGATACTTTGTTCTTTCTGGCACACAAGCCTTCAAATAGATACAAATAACATGTAGTCAAATCCAAATGTGGTCTTTCCATCAGAAAAAATAAAAGCAGGAACTGGCCTGCTAGAAGCTGAAGGTGACAAAGTGGAAATAGTCATAGCTGAGATGAATCAAATAAATAATGTGAGCCTTGGGCATTTTTCATAAGAGCACTGGCGTTAGTAGTTGTCAAGGAGGGGGCATTTTTTTAAGCTGTAGTGTTTATTTAGGGTTTTCCTTGGTAACATTACCAAGGCTGTGGCTTCAGACAACCATTTATTAGCTTGAAGTTCTGTAGGCTGGAAGTCCAAGCCTGGTGTGGCTGGATTTCTGCTGGGGTTTCAGAGGTTGAAATCAAAGGGGCTGAATGAAGTCTCATCTGGAGACTAAGGAAGGATCCACTTGTAAACTCACTTAACTGGTTAACAGAACTGAGTTCTGTGCAGTGGTGGTGAAGTCCCTTTGAGCAGTTTTGAGGCTATAGGGATGTCACTCATGTTTAGCTGTAAGGCTAAGCATGGCAATCATTCCTCTTGAAGAGGGAGAATGTTCACATTTGAAAGACTGCCTGGGCTCTTTCCTTGTTTAGGCACCAGTTAACTATCAGGTTTCTAGACTGTATTTGGCATTAAGGATGTGTTAACAAACTCTACTTTCTAAGGCTTCTGATGCTTAGATATAATTCAAGGGATATAATAGTTTATTTTCATCTGCATGTATTCTCACTTATATTGAGTCTGTGCCAAGGAAAGTAAGAACACCTGTATAATAGGCAGCCTCATCCCTCCCTCCCTACTTCCATTTTTCCTCCCCTTCACTTCCTTTATTTCCTTCCTTCCTCTTCTCTTCCCTTCCTTTCTTCCCTCCTCTCTTCCCTCTCCCAAAAGAAGTTGTTGAGTCCCTCCCATGTAACAGATAGGCACAGTGCTAAGTTCAAGGAAAAATTACACCTCAGAAGACATAGCCTCTGTTTTAGGGATGATTTTATAATTCAATGTGAAACACAGAAAAGTAAATGGGCAATCTCAAAGTCTGATAAAAGGAATAACATTTTAGGATGATAAATACAGGGGTATCATATTCACTAGATTTTTCTCTTAACTATCCATTAAGTCTAGTATCCCTTGAGCTGTATTACTCTTATTT
Organism: Marmota marmota marmota; assembly: GCF_001458135.2. NCBI lineage: Eukaryota > Metazoa > Chordata > Mammalia > Rodentia > Sciuridae > Marmota > Marmota marmota. Next base: position 257,700 of record NW_025999931.1, on the reverse strand, counting down.
TACTGAAAAGTCTTGAGGTTTAGTCAATTTTGCAAATTTATAAACTTAGCAAGTGTAAAGCTTGGATTTGAATCCTATCTGTGTTCTACAGCTCCAGTACTTATTGAACATGGACACTAATTGGTTGCTCTGGGAAAATTTGGTGGGAATGTGCAGCTAACATAGTCTTGGAAGATCCAGGGGGTGGACATGAAAGGCTTCACAGAGAAAGTTACAGCTTATCTGAGAACTGAAGAAAGATTAATAGTGGAAGAACACTATATAAAGAATAAGATAAATTTGGGTCTGGAACCTAGTTATTCCTACTTCCTAGCTTGGGGGAAATGTTTAACTTCTCAGTTTCAACTCCCTTATCTATTTTTAAAAATGAGGTTAATGATATCTTATGTCAGAGTTATCAGAATGAAATGAGATAGCACATGTGAAATTTCTAGCATAAGGCTTGGCATTAAGAAGACATCTAGTAAGAATTTCTTTTCTATACTGTACTAATATTCTGTTTCACTGTGCAAACCATGGAATACATGATCTACTTGAATCTCAAAGCCACGGGATGATTCAGATGGTTTAAAATGAGAGTTTAGGTTATTTATTCTAATTTATATCAGTATAACCTGAATATTTCCTTTGTTATTTTGGGTATTTCTTTTATCTACCTGCTGAGCAACTCATTCAGCTATTACTAGATATGTTTTAAGATAAACATTCCTGGAGGGAAAAAAATGCTTGGATATTTCTCAAAAATAACAGAGCCTGAAAGAAGCATTTATTAATACAACTCAATTAAAAAAAAACTTCTGTGACTGGTTGTTGTTGAATTAAAAAGAGAAGACATGACTCTTCAACATAACTTACTAATTGTTTCTCAAGTTCATGGCCATTTGTTACATTTTTGAAAATTGTGTACTTTATATTAGAATCAGTTCCAGATGTAAGAAGCCCTCTCCACACCTTTTAAGTGAACATTAGGAACCGTTGAACTGAGCAGATGCAATTGGTTTAGGATAAATGGATGTGCACCAGTACTCCAAGATGAATACCCCCATGCAAGATTCATTATCTTTCTCATTAAACCTCTTCTCCTGATGGGCCATGTCTGTTAATGACATCAATATTTTCTTAATTATCCAGGCTAAAATATTTGACTGGTCTTTGTCTCTGCATTGCATCAAATAAGTTGTTGAATGTGGTAGGCAGAATTCTATGATGGTCCCCAAAATTTCTGACCCCCCTAGAACACCATTTCTAGTGTGATCTCTTTCCTTTTTGTGTGGTGTAAGGCCTATGAATATAGTGGATGCCATTCCAGTAGCCAGGTTACATCATATGACAAAGTGAAAGGGATTTTTTTCAGATGTAATTAAGGTCCCTAATCAGTTGATTTTGAATTAACCAAAGGGAATTATCCTCAGTGGGCTTGCTCTAATCAGGTGAACCATTTAAAAATGGCTTTGATCTTTTCTGAGTCCAGAGACTCCAAGCAGTAGAGGATCTGTTGCTAGCTTTGAAGAAATAAGTGGCAGGAAATCGACCCCCAACTATGTTTTATCTTACACAAGTGCAGTTTTGATCATGTCTCTCTCTTTAAAGAATGTTCTTTGCTTCCAATTTTTTCCACAGTCAAGGGAGTATAACTTAGTTGTTCTGGTTGTTTTGGACTTACAGAGCTATAGATGTGAATCTAACTTTTAGCACTTAACTAGTGTTATGAACTTATACAGCTTAATAAACCTCTTCAAGCCTCAGTTTATAAAGTGAATGTCATAAATTTTATCTTCCTTGTAGGGTAATTGTGACAAATGAGAAAATACATGTCAACATTATGTCACAGAGCAGGTGCTCAGTAAATCATAGCTATTAGGGTGGCTATTAAGAATTAAATTCAAACTCCTTTTTCTGATACTCAAAGTTATTTATGATTTTCAATAGGTTTTTCAGCCACATCTTTTACATCTTTCAGTAAATTTTATGAATTAGTGATGTCAGCACATTGATGAGCTTGAAGTCTTTGGTTATGGGGTCCATTTTTGTCCATTTGTTTTTTTTTTTTTTTTCCTTTAGAGGTTTTGTTTTGCTTTGTTTTGTTTACCTCCTGCTCTGCATCTATCAAAATTCCATTAACCTTTTTGAGGCTCAGTCCTTTTGAGCCTCCTGTCTAACTAGGGCTAGGAGCCAGCTGGTACGCACAAGTATCCCTGTGCCAAAAGCTTGAGTCTGTTGTGATTTGTCAGAGGCCCCTTCTGGATTGTAGTGCCATACAAGTTGCTATGTTGTAGCAATCCCACCTACACACTTTCTCTTTATTTTATATCTCAACTCATAACTATTGTTTCATCTCTGCTCCTGCAGCCATTTTTAAAAAACTGTATTTAGTATTTTAAATGATGCTTTGACCACTAACCTGCTCACATGATCATGTATCTTACTTTATAGGAAGATGGGATTATCCTTACATTTCCAATTCAGCTGGCACAGAAGTACTCAATACTAAGCACTCAAACAAGTATTTAAAACCTTGTTGGATGGTTAGGATTAGTTTTATTGACCTTCTTGTCAGTTTTCAGAAGAACAAAGCAAATTTTTATAATGGATGATGTCTATAAATGGTTGAATGACTTTAGGAGCATCTTGTTTCATTTAAATAATTAAATATTCTACATGGGAAGGCATCAAAGGAAGTATGCTTTATAAGGTACAACAAAATCTATAAAGCTCTAGATGGCCAATTTATTTAAATGAGCATTATCTCTAGCTCACAGATGCTTCTTTGTCAGATCAATTGCAGAGCTTCCTTGTTATAAAAAATCTTTTTACCCCAGCAATTGCATTTATGATCCTAGAAATTGTTGTGAGCTATCACGTAGATCATACATCTGGATGACTGGATCCTTGTAAGTATTATTCTATGTCTTCCTTCCTCTCTTCTATCCCTACAGTTTGATACAGACTCTCTCTACCTAGCATCGTCTTTCCTTCTCAGGTGAAAACCATTCTTCTGGAGAATGTAGATCTCAAATTGAAATTAAGTAGCTCTGCTTTCTCTTTTTCCTTTGGTGACTTTGCAAAATAATTCCTAAAGAGTATGTAAATTCTGTCCCTCTCCTTTCCTCAAAATGTAGGTGGAGAAGTCCTTTTGTCCTCAGAAATACAACTTAATTTCTTTCTGAGAACTTGCCTTTTAACATTATATTCTTAGACGTTGTTGATAGCCTTTGATTCTCATTCTTAGCCATATTTTCTTTTATTCCATCTTCTATTCATTTTAAATCTGAGCTATAAGATAAGACTAGTTTCTTTCATAAATCCTTCAATTATTTCTTAGAATTTTAGAGTCCATAAAATGCTGATTATAATATTATGTTTAGGTTTAAACATTCTTAATATATACTAAACTCAGTGCTAAATATTTTACATGGATTTTATGAGTTAATTCTTCCAAGAAAAAATATGTGGTCTATACTATTATTTTGCCCATTAAAAAAATTAGGCTAAGTGATTTTCCCAGGCAGTCTGTGCTCTCCTTACTTTTCAGAGGAAAACACTGAGACTTAGAGAAGTGAAACACTTTTCTCAATGTCATACTGAGGCTCAGACCTACACATTTCTTGATTCTGTAGTCTGAGCTCTTCCCATTTGTGCTGTAACTCCCTCCTTACCTTTGAAGTTTTTGACATTTGCTGTCTTAAAATCTTCAGCACACATCAGCTTCAGTATTTCCTTTACACATTACAAATTCCAGGATGACATGGTAACCATTCAGTTCTTCCCTGTTAGAAGATGATCCAAAATAGCAGTATCCTTTCTGTATCTTTTATTACTTAAGAGACAATATTGTCAGTAAAGAACAATTGAAACCACTTTGTGCTGTGAAGGACTTCTAGTAGACATCAAGAGAACTGAGTTTTCCCCCATAATTTGCCTCTGTGCAAGTTTTGTCCTAGAGACAGTCCATTATCTTAGCACATCAGAGTTCCCCGAGACTGTGAGGGAAATCCGATGTATAGACATTGAATTGTTGACTTGGGTATTATAATGGATAACTGTTTCCAGAAGAATAAACAATCCTTAAGTATACCAGAAGTTTTAGGAAACATGATGGTAGTTCTACCTTTTCATACACTTTATGTAAGGTCATTTTATTCATTTAAAACTAAGTTTCAATTTGAGAACTTGACTGCAAGGATGTTAACTGATGGAAGAGATCTGCTATTTTTGATACAACTAATGATCTCTCTTTTGGTTTTCATTATAATAAGCTTGGGAGAAATATATTACTTATTAGTAGCACTGATATGTTTACCTTTTTATTGCCCATTCATTTTTTAGTAAATAACTACAGAAGCATAATAGGATACTCAAATAATTGCATAAACACTGTACTAAGTGAAAGGTGGCTATGTTGCTGAAATTAAGCTGTTCGGGCTAAGCAAGAGGCAATGTCAAGTGGTGATAGTTTGAAACATTTGTTCAACCATTTACATTGTCTAAACTCAAAACATGAATGTAAATTCAGGGGTAATGATACGTAATTAAGAAAACCAGGACTGCTAGTGTATTTTAGAAAGTTGTTAATTATAACTTCCACTTGATTAAACAGGCTTTAGCATATTGCCACAGTTATTAACTATTCCCCTCTCACTTTATTTTCACCCAAATGGATTTACTATGCTTCTAGTGTCAGGTTTAAGAATTTTCACTAAGATTATACCTTATTTATTACTGGGCTTTTTTCTTTCCTTTTATATTTAATCTATTTCTTTGTAGAAGAAATTCCCTTTGGTTGCTATATTATTGACATGAATTTTATCAAATGTCAGAAAAAGTTATTGGTTACTTTCTTATATTAAAATATCAAATTCACCTTTGTTATCTGTCTTAGTCACCAGAAATTTCTGTTTATTTATAGCATACAGAAATTGTTATCTGTCTTAGTCAACAGAAAATTCTGTTTATTTGCAACAAACTGCAATTAACTTAGCAAATGCAGAATTTGTTGGAAGGGAATTGGCTCATTAACGCTTAGGATAAGAAGAGAAGCTGAGGCTTTGGAGTGTCTGGAAAGGAAGCACCCAGGAAGCCATGAGCTGAAAGGTTGCTCTCTAAGTAAGGCTACTCACTTAGAGATTAAGCCTGTGCCTTCTAAAGGAGCCTAAGCAATGAACCATTCTCAGAATGAAGAGATCAAGGATCCCATGGGATGTTTGTTCATTACTGTTAAATAAATACTTTTTGTTGTTGTAGTTCATTTTTCACATTTTCACACACTTCCACAAATTATCAAGCAGGCATAAAGCCATCTACATAGTAGATGCTAAATAAATATTTGTTGAGTTAAAAAAATGTTATTATTCACTTTTAGAGCATTGTCACGCATTCCTTCTTGGATATGAAAGAGATGTGAGAGTGACATCTGCCCCTCCATTGACTGATTGTGCACATCAAGATTGCCCTGGATGGGACTGACTTGATACTTTTTCTTTGTGCTTTCTGCAGACTGTAATTTTCCACCTAATGCATGAAAATCTTAGACGATCAAATAACATGAGTACAGGACAATGACCTTCTGATTAGTGTTCTTTGAAAACCAAGCTGCCTGATTTGGAAAGAAATTTTTAGAAAAATAATTGAAGACTTCAAATTAATTAAAGGTTTGAATTAAGGAAATATTATAGTAGATTTCATTTAAAACTTTTTATACAAATTATAATTCTATCTGAGTGCCAGAACCTTAATGCATTAAGATATCTTTGTGGTGAGATCAGTTCAATAAAACACTGGAGCAAACAGCAGAAGTTCCTTGGCAAAATCATCCTATACCAAGCTTTCCCAAGCTCTTGCCTGGGACTTCTCATTCCCCTTATTGTTCCTGACCAGATTTGGTCTTTGGCACCCCAATACTTGGATCTGCTTTTCTCTCCACATATTAGGAAGTCTTTTCTGATCCCCATCCAAGCTTCTTCAATCCCATTACCAACAAATGCAATTTGGTTTTCTAGTATCTGTCCATTAATATCTCTTGTGTGTGTGCCCTTGTGAAAATATTATCTGTTGACTCTGCTACATGATTTAGCTCCACCTCTCATGCTACACACTAAGACTGATTCCCAATCACATATTCTTGTAAAAATCTTGTTTCCTTTTCTTAGGGTACAGTATTAATCACCAATATATTTCTTAGCATGGGTCCTTGGGTCTTATGTAATGAAGAGACATGACTCATTTGTTATTGTAATCATCCATGGCAGAGTTGCCATATTATTTCTTGCCTACACTAGAAAAATGCTTGAGAGTAAAAGTAAGCACGATTCTTAATTGCTCTGTAATAACAGGTGCATACTAGACCCTGGGCTAACTGGAACTGTTGTCATCATAATAATTATGATTATCTGTTTTCTCATTTCTCTCCTGAGATTTACTAATTTTCCTTTATATTCTTAAGTCTCTCTCTGATTTTGCTAAGTTCTGGAAATGAGCTATTTAAAAAATAAATTAGGGATATATTTTATGGAGATGGTCTTTAAAATCAAACAAACATCCTAAGAACCTTAACTTTCAAAACACTTTGATATTTTACGCTTGTGTGCTAGGGATACTTTTATTTTTAAAGTAAGAAATGAATTACATTGTCAGAAGGACTTACCCACTTTTTTCTTTATTCATAAAAAATTACCAATTTCTTTAATATTATTATTATTATTTCTTTAATATTATTATCTACTATAAGATTTCCTTAATTCAAACCTTTAATTAATTTGAAGTCTTCAATTATTTTTCTAAAAAATTCTTTCCAAATCAGGCAGCTTGGTTTTCAAAGAACACTAATCAGAAGGTCATTGTCCTGTACTCATGTTATTTGATCGTCTAAGATTTTCATGCATTAGGTGGAAAATTACAGTCTGCAGAAAGCACAAAGAAAAAGTATCAAGTCAGTCCCACCCAGGGCAATCTTGATGTGCACAATCAGTCAATGGAGGGGCAGATGTCACTCTCACATCTCTTTCATATCCAAGAAGGAATGCGTGACAATGCTCTAAAAGTGAATAATAACATTTTTTTTAACTCAACAAATATTTATTTAGCATCTACTATGTAGTTTTGGATAATTTTATATATGTACACATATATATTTACATATATTTGTAATATATATTTACATATGTGTACACATATGTATATTAAATGCCTGAATTAATAATTAAATTACCTCAAAAACCATCTCATCCCTTGGTTCTTTCCCTTTGTGGCATATCAGAATTCTAATTTAAGTGGTCTTGGATGGGACCCAGGAAGAGGCACTTAAAAAAACCCTCAGGTGATTCTAATGAGCAGCCAGCACTGAGGATCTGATTAAATTCAACCCTTCGTTTTACATGTGAGAATATAGAGGTCCTCTTACTTCAGCTGTCACTGTGGGTTAACAATCCAAATATCCCTGTAAATCTCTAGATGCTTTTAAAAGGGCTCTGTGAAAGTGACATCACCTTCTTTATTTAGAACTGATCATAGTTTTTATGGTTCCAACAGATGTCTTAGTTTCCTGAATTATCCTTTCACATCATGGGGCTTCTAAAGCACTTGCCAAAGAAGCCGGAAGGTATGTCTCTTTTTCTGTTCTCCAAGTAGTAGAGCATATTTTAGCTTTTTATTTCTTGCCAGTATGTTTGCTTGAGTTTCTTCATTTATCTTTTGTCCACTGAAGTTTATCCTCTAATATTTTAGATTATGAGGATTGTACCACTAAAGAAAGAGCCTGCAGCCTCAAAAATATTTCTCTTTTGTCTTGAGTGATTATTTACCTTAGATGTCAGCAAATTAAAACCCATGGGCCAAATCCAGCACACTGTTTTTACAAATAAAGTTTTATTGGAATTCAACCATGACTTTTTTATTTAACTAATGTCTATGGCTGCTTTACAACCACAGAATTGAGTAGTTGTGACTCACAGACAGTATGAGCCACAAAGTTGAAAACATTTACCATCTGATTCTTTACTAAAAATGTTCTCTGACCTCTGGTTTAGCTAGTTTAAAAAAATCTTTGGACTCCAAGATATTTGTAGCCGTTGCTCCTCTATCATATAAAGTTAAAAGCTGTGGAGTTTTCAACTAGATTCCCATTGACACTTTTATTTTATTGCCCACATTCAAGACCTGGTCTTTTTTCATGCGGGCACCCAACAGATCCTTCAACTCTGGAACCTAATATCTTCTCAGTTGCAACTATCCCACATCATCTTTTCTTGGCATACCATACATTTGATTTTTTATTTTTGTTTATTTTTAATGATATCTTGATTGAATATAGAATTGGACACCTATAATCCAAAGATGTTAATTATCCCCATTTTATTTAACTTTGGTGAGCATCTAATGTTCTTTTTTTGCGTTTATTTTATTTTTATATTATTTTGCTTACTTTTGTAGCACTTTTTATAGTATTTTTAGTAACATTTATTCATCCTTTCCCTGGCTCTTGTATCTTTGCTTCAAGATTGTTAAAAGTTTTTATTAAGTTCTTTGATTATACGGAAATATGCCTAATCATAATTTCATCTGCTTTATGGCAACATTTTTGCTCTGTCAAAATTCAGTTTTTTATGTGGAAATTGTTTTGTCTATGTATTTCCTTTGTTTGCTTGGGACATCTTCATGTATTTTGTGTACTGGTTCCTTTGTAATAACTACTTATTTCTGAATATGTTCTTTCGGACACCTGTTTGCAGGAGACAAGACAAGGTTGTGCTTCTGAGCTGTGAAGCTTTTTATCTGGTTTGCAATCATGGCAGAAATTATTAATTACATTCTTTAACATCCATTTCTCCCTTCTATAACAACAGATACCAATTCTACTCATTGTCATTGTGCCCAGATAAAACTCTAAAATTCCCAGCTTTCCTTACTTCTGGTTTTGGCCATGTGACTAAACTCTGTCCAAAAATACATGAGTGTTGATTGTGGCTTCAAAGTAAGCACCTTCAGAGTAGGAAGGGAATGGTGTCTTCTTTCTCAACTATCCAAAAGTGCTCCAAAAGTTATTAGGTGACTGTGTGGTGATCAGGAACATGGAAACCACGTGAATATCAGCGCAGAAAGTTAGGAGCTGTTTCTTTGATGACAAACTCAATCATCAGACAAATCCTTTTCTTGAAAATTTTCAAGGACATAAAATAGTCATCTATCATTCTAAGGCTTCTTTTGGTTGTTATATAGGTAAACCTTATCTTAGCTAATATGGTAATAAGATTTATAACAGGATTGTGTGAGTGTGGGTTTGTATACAAGATAATTGATTGGACTTTACTTTTTCACTTTAACCAAAGGGGTCAGCTTGAATCTTTCTCTATTGTGCCCCATCTCACCAACAGGTTGTTTTCTGTTGAGATGTCTGTGTGGTTCTTTCTGCAGCCCCAGATTCCTTACTTCTCTGAGTGCCAAATGAGGACCAAAGAAGTTTCAACTACAAGCTTGCATGTTCCAACACCATTGTTTAGACAAGGAATCATCAGCTGCTCTTCTTGGGTTCTCCCACATCTTAGGAGACTAGGTGCTCTTCAGGCTTTGTCTGAGCTCTGTGTTTTCAGGTGGGTCTTGGCTTTATCTTCTTGTGGGCCTCTCTACTGGTCTCTATATTGGGCAATTCCCTCCTCGTATATATTGGTTCAGATTTAGTTTTCCTAGTATTGTCAAAGACATAGTTTCCATTTCTATTTGTTTTCTGCCTGTTGTAGCAAGGTGACTTTGGAGAAGAAAAGGGGTACAGATGTATTTCCTCCACCATTTTAAAACCAGAAGTCTCCTTAGTTTGTTTTAAAAATAATAATATTTAAAATAGAACAGGATATATGCTCATTAATCAATAGTGACTACTCTCTTTTTAAAAATATCTTTATTTCTTTATGTGGTGCTGAGGATCGAACTCAGTATCATGTGAGGCAAGCACTCTACCACTGAGCCACAATCCCAGCCCAATACTGTCTACTGTTAACATTTTAAAGAATGTTTTTTTCACCAAATTTTCTCATTTTCTCTCAATCTTGTTATCTAAGTAGAGTGATAGGAAATACTTATATATGTGTAACATATATATAATAGGATATATATATATATATATATATATATATATATATAAAATAGGTGATATTTATTTATATCACTTATTTAATTTTTGGGAACATGATCTAGAATATACTTAGTCTACAACAATATTTTAATTATTTGTTGGCATTCCAAAATATGGATATACTAAAAGTTATTAACCAATTCCCTGGTTTGAGATATTAATTTTTCACCCATTGGCTATGATAAGTAATTCTGTATTGTACACCTTTTTTTCTTAAAAAACAACAAGCTAAGAGTGCCTTATTTTTTACATTTTCTTAGAAAATTTTTGTACAGTGAAATTTCAGCTCAGGTCAGATGGTCATTCATTATGATTTATTAACTGATTATTAGGTTCTCATTATTATTCAAGGTCAGTGAGGAGGCAGGATGGTAAAGGGAGCCCTGTAACTCAGTAATTATGTCATCCTCATCACTAGAGTAGAGGCTATGTTCCTCAACTTCCTGGCAGACCCAGACTGAAACTTTTTATATAAACATAGGCAAAAAAGGCCCCAGAGTTTTAAGGACTGGGAAACCTCCCCTGCTGGGTATTCCTAACATCATAAGACCTAACAGTCTTCTCTACTTCCTATTAGGATTTTTAAAAAATATTTTTTTCTTTTAAACCAGCTTTAGAGCTGTAAAATAGATGAAAAATATTACAGAATTACCTTCTATTCCTTACCATATGTCCTTTAAGACTAATGTCTTAGCCATAATATAATGATTAAGAACACTATGTTAACATTGGTAACTTTGGAAACTAAACTACATGCCTTCTATGAATTTCACCAATTTTTCCATTAATGTTCTTTTTTAAATAGTAGAGGCCCAGGACAATTCCATATAACATTTAGTTTTATTTCTCCTTATTCTAGTCCAGCCTGTAATAGTTTCTCAGTCTTTCCTCATCTTTTGTGATATTCACACTTTTGATTAATACTGCTCCCTTACTTTGTAGAATGCCATTCTATTGGGATGTGTCTGATATTTTCTCATGATTAGATTGAGGCTGTTTGTTTTGGGTGACAATACTACAAAAATGATATTATAACTTTCTCAATGGGTCATACTGAGTTCATGATATTGACATGTCTTATTGCTGGTCATGTTTACCTTTCTCAGTTGATTAAGTTGGTGTCTGACCATTTTCTCCCCTATAAAATTATTGCAATTGATAAGTATCTTGGGTGACATACTTCCAGACTATGCAAACACTATTTCTCTTCAAAATATTGCCCAGTAATTTTAGTATCCATTGGTGGATCTTGCCTTCAACAATTATTACTGTGATGTTTATCTAATGGTAATTCTGTATTTTTTTTCCTTCTAAGTTTATCAATTGGAACTTGTGTGAAAGAGCTCTTGCTTTTCCCTCATTTATTTATTTGATTATTTATTATATCATTATGAACATATGGATATTTATTTTATTCTTTGGATTAAAAGCATGTATACAAAGTTATTTTTCTTTAGCCTCCAAGTTGCCTATCACGACATTATCTTTCATACTTACTTAGATTAGTTCTTCATATATTAGCATTATTATCCCTTTGTGCCATATATGTTGTGAATCTTTTGTCTCTGTCAGTTGCTTTTTGATTTTTCATTATAGTGGTTTTTTTATACAAAGCATTCAAAGACATTTATATAGTGAAATTTATCAATCTTGCTTTTTGTTGATTCTAGATTTTGAATAATCCTTAGAAAGCTTTTCCTACACAAAGTTTAAAGTAGAATTTACTCCATGGCTGCTTCTTGTATTTGTAATGTTTTATTTTTTTAAATTCAGCTCCCTAATTCATTTGAAACTTATTTTTATGGTTGATGTAAGATATGGATCTAATTTTATCTTCCTTCAAATGGCTATTGTTTTAAACATTGTATCATCCTCTGTGCTCCTGTGTGATAGAGTGCAGAGGAAATAAAATCATGTTTGTGGCTCCTGACAGCATTCCCTATCCAGTTGTTGGGTTGTATATTTGTGGTGCTGGTGTGTGTTTTTAATAATACCATGTAACTCTTTAAAAACAATTTCATTTTTGATCAAGTCCCAAATCTGCCAGGCTGTTCTCTCTTCCTAACTGTGGAAAAATGAGACAGTTACTTGAACATTTATTTGGTAAGTAAAGCAATCCATTTCCTCTGTGACCATGTAGCCAGAGTTTTTGTGAATATTTGAGGTCTGTTTGGAAGAGGGGGTCTTGGCTACAGCAGCTGGGGGCTTCATTAGCAGGAACAAAATAAAAGCTTTTAAAAAGAGTCTGGAGTTCAGGTGACTGAATCCACTGTTTTTCCTGATAACCTGCAGCTAGGAGGGAATATTTCACTTCCTGTTTACCCTCAACCAGGGAAGAAATGTTCAGGGCATTGTCACTTGCTTCTACACCTTTAACTGGGTTTGTTTGGATCTTAGGACTCTGGGTAGGAGGTCTGCTTCTTGTAAGTTAATGCAACTGCTTGTTCTTAGAGTCACAGAGCCCTACAAACATGGGGGGCAGGGAGCTAACTGTTGGTGTGTGTGTGGGTATGGGGGTGTCAGTAATTAGTTTTAGGGTTACTTAAACGTAGTGCAAAATCCCATCCACCACCAAACTTGATTTCATTCAGGACTCAACTGATCAACAGAGTTGGCCTTTTTCCACACCTGACCCACACATCTGTAAGCATGCTGGCCTGACTTGGCTTTATCTGTCTTTTTCTACTTTTCCCCTGATCTCTGGATGCTGTAGCTAGAATTTAAAAGTAAAAAAATGTCCACTTTTGCTTACCGTTACCTTTAGAATTCCCTTGGAAATTCATTCCATACATTTCCAGCTGGGAGACCAATTCAGCAGGATTTTAAGTGCTAGAAATATATTCAGTATCTGTGTTATGCCAACTTGATGAAGTCAGTTAATCTTTTTTTCTTTTTAAAGTAGTGTCCAGCCACCCAACTTTTGACACCAGTTGGATGAAGGTGCATTGAATAAGGAGAAATGCACCAGATTCTAATTTGAAGTCTAAGGTGGGCCAGCATCTTAGAGTCAAAGTGCAGAGGGTGGTGATATTTTATATGGAACAGCCCGCCCCCAACTTAAGTGCAGACACTTAGCTATTTTCTTTGTTCTTATCTCCTTGCTCTAAATGGAAATTTCATATAGAGCTTCTCATGGTCTCCCTAGAAGCAATATCTAATCACAAGACGCCTGGTTTGGTGCCTTCAGTGTTTGCATAATACTGTGTTTGTTGGGCTTCAAGGAGACTTAAGAACAGAGCCTTTGTCCTCTAAAAGCTTGCATTAAAATGGCTCCCATGGGTTTGGAAAGCTAAGACCTGTTTTCAAGTGTGCTGCCCCAGCACCTTCCCAGCCCTTGGATAAAGCTGGTCACTTTTCCTCTGGTACTGTGGCCATCACCAAGCACATTTCAGTAAAAAGTTAATTGCTTTTCAAAGTAGCCCTTATTTCCCAGTTCCTAAAGGGAAGGAATGTCTGCATTGCAGCAGGACGAGGTAGAGACAGCATTGTGGGCCCACGGAGCATCCCAATGGGCTTCCTCTCTCTCGCTCTTGAACCAATAGACTGGGAGGAAAGGTTAAAGATTGACAATTGAAGTGGCCGGACTGAGAAGGGGTGTTCTGGAAATTTCTACTACCATCTTTGTTCCTTTCAGGAAAAGCAGCTCCTCAGGCTGAAGAGTCCTACATTTCATTCCTCGGGCATCCTCCTTCCTCCCCCCTTGCTTCTCTCATCAAGGTAGAATGTTCTTCTGCCACATTGGTAAATTGCAGAGGGAGGAACATAATGATGGGCTGTTTTCCTTTTTTCTTCTGCCTCCTCCGTCCCCAAAGAGAATGACAGCTGCACGGAACAAACACAGACACACTGGAGCTTTTGATTCCTTTTTTTTTTTTCCCTCCAATACCCTCCAGGATGGATGCACTTTCTGCTTTGGGAAATTAAGTGGTATTCACGTCGGGGAAGGGGAGGAGGAAGCATCGGCTTTTATTAGCTCCAGAAAATGGTCAGTGTTCAGTCTGTAACTAGGAATTAATTACATATAATCACTCAGTAAACTTTCTTCAGAGTTTTTCTAATTGCTGAGCATGAGCAGAGTGAGGCCGTTGGAGCCAAGTCCAGCTACTTTTGTAATTAAGAGCTCAAAGATTTGAGTCAGAAAGAAAGAAACAATGAGGGCCTCTTGGTTATAAATTAGGGATGAAAACAATAGTCATTTTCCTTTCTTTCTTGTAACCACTTTTCTTTTAAACAAAACATCCCCCTTTTCTTTCCCTGAAAGAGCCAGTAAGGATCTTAGAAGTAGAAGACTGAGTCACTCTTTAGAAAGCTGGGTGACAATAACCTAGCAAAACCTACAGGAAGGGGTGGGTTTTGGAAGGACCAGCCACTTCCAATGGGTGACCTTCTTTGTTTCTTCGGCCTTCTCTCCCCTTCTGTCCTCTGGCAGAGGCAGCCAAACATTAGTCAGCCCTGGATCTTGTTTTGCCTCTGGTTGACTCTGAAAAGAAAGATACATTCAAGGGGACCTTCCCCACCCTGCAGCAGAGACCTGAAAGCCGGCCTGTTTGGAGGCCCCAAGTTGTTCTTAAAATGCACAAACAAGTAAGTATTCACCCTTGGCCTCAGGTTGCTGCACTGGGGCTGCCCTTCCCCCCACCCCCTGCTCTCCTTACAGACAAACAAGCAGGCAGTGGCCATGCCAGCTCTGCAGCCTGAGCGTGCCAGGCTGGCCCTCCCCATCACGGTCACCTACCTACCTACAGGCCGGCACTGAGCCAGTGCCCATCCTCATCCTCGCCCTGGCTTGGCCCTGGGCTCTGTGCCCTCTTTCTCCCCTGGAGCAAAAAAGCAGTCACCTTGAAACTCCTCATTCCCAGCTCTGGAGGAATCCTGAGGCCAATTCTCAGACCTTAACAGTAAATGACATTATCCACCATGAGGCTATTAGTTTGGCCTCTGAAAATGTGTTTTGAAAAACCTATTGCTCATTCTCAGGGCCCTGTTGGGGGTGGACAAAAACCTAATTTGTGAGTATCCTGTTCCTTGGAGAGGGGAACTTGGGATTTAAGTTTTCTCTTTTGCAGACTGGGGTTGTCTTTCCTTGATGTTAACGTCTTTGGGGTGGCTCTGCAGAGGGCTGGGTGGATGGTGGCCGTTTTCAGGCTTATAAACAGCCTTTTAATTTTACCTTGGCCTCAGCCTGGGGTGCAGCCCTCCAGCCTAGCTCTGCAGATGCCTGCTGTTCCAGAAGCACTTTCATTTTACCTAATTTGCAGGATGGATGCAGAGCTGCACCCCCTGCACTGAGAAGGGGGAGTGGGCTTCTACCCACCCCCACCTTGCCCCCACCTCCAGCCTGCTCCCTGGGAACATTTCCTGTTTGCACAGACACCTGTCTGTCTGCCAGTGTGATTCCTAACCTTCCACCCACCTAGTTCCAGGGCAAGAAGGCCCCATCCCAGAGCCTCCTGTTGAAGGCTCAGAATGTGAAAGGGAAGGCTTTTCCTCAGGAACATGCAACTTCACAAACTCTCTCTCTCTGTCATTGCAGGTTCTTTTTTTTTTAAGCTTCTAAGCGTTGGGTTGTTGGTGTCCTTTGGTCAAGCTTTTCCTGGTTCTGATATTTAGGAAGGTGGCTTTGAAACTAGCAGGGCTGCTTAGACACAGGCTCAGCTATTGAACAAACTGCTACCATTTTAGCTTCAATCCAGGAATGAGGCAGTGTTGCCAGATGCCATTTTAAGAATCCTGCATAAATAGCTTAGCCACCCATGACTGTTGTGTTATTGTATGTTAGTGAGGTGTTTAAATTTAGCAGGCTGCTCTCTTCTGACGAAAAACATTTGTAACAACATATCAGTTGTTTCTTTGGTGATTTGTGTCACTGGCTTCTCTACAGATGCTGTGTAAATTAAATTGTTAATGGGGTCCAATATTGGAATGCTAAATGTGTTAATATCCTGATTTAAACCCAGACCAGCCTCCTCCTCCTCCTCTGCTGGGACTAGTTAGTGGAGGCCTAGAGCTCCTGTAATTTAATCCTGAGCTATCATCTTTTCCTTTCTGCCTGCCGCCCATCCTGAACTCTTCTCCCAGCAAACCTGGGGCACTTCTAAACACGTCTCCATCCTGCACTGGGGTTCCAGGCCCAGGCCGCCTTTCTGGAATCTTTTGCCTTGTCACTGTCTTAGACAGCCCGACAGAGACAGGATGTTCTTCTCTAGCCTTCTTCCTGCCCTGGCTTGAGTCTTCTCAAAGGAAAACTCCAGCCCTGTCGGTTGGCAATGCACCTCTTGCTCATTGTGGAACTGTGGTCTGATGGAATCGCATTCTGAGTGGTGGCTGAGTGGAAAGTTCTAGCACCTCAAGCCCTTCTTCACACCTATAAACTCACGACTTCACTTCTTCCCTGGGCTTGGCTTGGGAGGTGGTATGGGGGAAGATCTGGAATGGCCCAAGTTCCAGCAGAGAGGAAGAAGGTTCTGGAAGACTTTCCAGCTAAGGGTGCTTGCTTACCTTCCTTCTCTCCCCATCCCTGACTCTTGGCAGGGTCTTTCCTCATTCCACTTTTGTGGGGGAGGATAATTAGTCACAGCTCCAGAGGGAGCCAAGCCTTCTCTACAAGGACACACCATGGGGGGCTGGGGGGTGCATATACCCCTAATTTGTGGAGTCGATGCTGATTGTTGGAATTGTTTTGCAACCAGCTCTTTCTTCTTCTAGTCAGTCTGAGTATATTTTACTACTTTGTAATTTAACCTGTATCTTTTTTTCCCCCTCCTTGTGTTCCTGCCTCATCAGAGAATTGTAAGATTTTAGCGGTTTGGGAAATACTCACTGCAGAGTTTAGAGATGAAACTCTGGGAACTCTGCGAACCCTTCCTGCTGCCTGACTTTGAACCCAGTGCTGGCAGTGAGAAGCTTGTTCATTTGAAGGCTGAGTTCTCATGAGCCCAAAGGAGTAGGTTGTAATTGTGTATCCAAAAAGATTTGCTTCTTTGCATACCCAATAGCATGACAATTGGAATAGTAATTTGACTTAAAAAACCATCTAGTGTTTTAAAGGAGTCCTTTAGGAATCTTAACACTGTGAAATCAGGGTTGTTCTTTCCCCTATGGTGGAGAAGGATGGGGGCATGTCTTACCGATGGGCTGTGGCTAGGCTTCTCAGCGGCTGCCCCAAGGCAGGTTCTATCCCTCCTAAACATGAACATAATTTGCTCTATTTCAGCTTGGCTGAAGAGGAAATAAATAAGAACAGGAGGTGGTAAAGGGCATGGATATTTCTATTCGCTCCAAAGGTGAGTAAAATTCTTGCATTATCTATTTCTGCACAAAGGAAGGAATGGGGGTTTCTTTTTATTGTTGGGGGGCCGTGAAGTGTGGCCCTCTGAGCTGGCATTGCAACAGTCCGTGAATTGTGAGATGTGGACCCTTTAATGACTGAACCTAACTTCTGGAGAAATCTTTTGATTATCTTTCCCCTGCATGTATGCTTAGGTGTATCTACTTGTCAGGAATTGTCCCGACATTAGGTTTTGGGCATGTGTTGGGCCTGGAGATAGGCAGCTGCTGCTGGATTCCTGATTTTAGCAACAAGCCTCTTTGAGATCTCAGAAGTGGGATGAAGTTGGCCTGGTGCCTTGGGAAATGGTGGTCTTGGGTCAGAGATGAGAAGGAAGATCTGGGCTTTCTGGAATGCTGGGGGCAGTGTTTGCATTTAGGGCAAATTGTGGCACATTTGGGCACATCCAGGCCCCATCTACCTGTGGAGATGCCTCTTCTGGTCCTATAAGCATGGGGACCTCTTCTCTTCATCTCACGCCTGGGTTCTCCTGACTCGTCATCAGGTGGCAGCCCCTCTGCTGCCTGAGTGACTGCTTTGGGTGACCATGGCCTCTCCCTGCTGGAGCTAGAAGGATGTTAAAAAGCGTCTCTTTTTTGCTGGCCCCTCCACCGACCTGCCAGCACCCTCCGTTCCAGTCTGAAGTCCCTGTGCCCTGCCTCCCGGGACAGCCTTGCTCCCTTCCTCTTGTGACATCCTATTCTCCTTGGGCCATTTCTCCCGACTCCACTCTACCTCTCTGGCCTCCTTCTGTGCCCTCCTTGGGGCTTGTGTGCCCTCTTTCTGGAACACGCTGCCCTAGGACCTGGCTGCCTGTGTCTTGTTGCTTGGATTCCTCCCCGAGGGTGACTTTTCTCGGCCGCCTGGTCTGAAGGAGTCATTCCTTCATTTTCTGTTGTTTTTTGAAATAAACTTTTTGTGTTTTAGAGTCACTTTAGATTTCCAGAAAAGTTGTAAAGACAGTGCTGAGAATTCCCACGTCACCCGGCTTGGAAGCCCACCCCACCCTGCTCCTATCATCCTGAGTGCGAAGCATTTGTCAGAATCCGAGTCGGGGTGGCATGTCATTACCAACAAAGCCTTTGCTGTGTTCAGATTTCTTAGTTTAGCCACTGAGGCCCCTTTCTGTTCCAGGCTCCCATCCGCCATACTTGGTTGTCTTATCTCCTCAGGCTCCTGGCTGTGACAGATTTTCAGCCTTGTTTTCGATGACCTTTACAGTTTTGAGGCATGGGCCAGGCATTTGGTAGGTTTCCCCTTGCCTGGGTTCATGTGGCACGTCTCAGGATGGATGGTGAGTTGATAACCTCAGGATTGACGTGATGAGTTTTGGGGAGAAGAACCCCCCATGTACAGTGCCATTTCCATCACATTTAGGGTGCCTGTTATCAGTGACTTACATCAGTGCTGATGTTGACCTTGGCCACCTGGCCTTGGTGACAGTTCCTTTGCTGTTCATATGGTGTCCTTTGGAAGGAGGTTGCAAGGCCCCAGCCACACTTAGAGTGGGAGGCCCACTCCACCTACTGAGGGTGGAGGATCTCAGGAAATTATTTGGAGCTTTTCTGTGTGGGAGGTTTTTTTTCTTCTGCCCTGTTTATTTGTTTATTTAATCCTTTATGTGAGTGTGAATTTAAGGATAATTGGTTTATACTTTGGGTTGTAATACAATGCTAATTATCTATTTTATTGCACATTGTTTCCATTTTGGAAGTTGAATCCCCCTTCCCCATAATTGGGGATTGAACCCAGGACCCCTCTACCACTGAGCTACATCCATATCCCTTTTTATTTTTTATTTTGAGAGAGGGTCTCACTAAGTAGTGGAAGCTGGCCTTGAACTTGAGATCCCCCTGCCTCAGCTGCCTGAGTAGCTGGAGTTAAAGCATATGCCACCTCACCTAGATCTGTTTTTTTCTTTTTCTTTTTTTTCTTAATTGGAGAATGGTATTAGAAATCAAGATCTGGGGCTGGGGGCATAGCTCAGTTGGTAGAGTGCTTGCCTCACATGCACAAGGCCCTGGGTTCAATCTCAGCACCAAAAAGAAAAAGAAATCAAGATCTGTGTGCTGGGCATGCTCATGGTTCCTGGGTGTCTGTGCTTCTAGGTTCTCTGATTGACAGCAGGGAAACATTTACCTGTGTGGTCACCAGGGCATAGGCACCTGTCTGTCCATATTCCTGCATGTACCCATCTGTGTTAGCTAAATGTAAGATCATGAGATCCTGCACTTGACTCCATACTTTCCTATTCCTGCACAGATCAGCTCTAGCCTCATCCCCTTAGTTGAAATCTCCCCCTTCAGCAGTGAGAAATGTGGCTCCTGCTGTCTGTCCTTGGTGTACCATGTCCTGGTGCACAGTTAACCTGATCTGTGACATACAGCTTGATAAATGACCAAGCGAACACTTGGGGCTATGACTCAGGTCAAGATAATCGAGCATCCTCAGCATCCAGAAGGTTCCTTGATCGCTCTGATATTGCTTTCATACTGTATTTGTTGGTTTTTGTGCCAGAATGCGGATGCCTTTTTTAGAAGGGCCTGGGCCTCCATGCTCATTCCTCCTCTCCCTTCGGGGGTCAGGAACTGCAGTTTCAAAAGCCAAACTCCTCCAGCCAGATTCCCTGGTTCTGGGTTGCCTCCTCCCTAGTTCAGTATTTATTCTTTGTGGCTCGGTTTCCCCACCTGGGGATAACAAGGATATAGGGTTAGTGCTGAGGTGAAGTTGCCCACCTTAGAGTGCTCAGAGTGAAGCTGGGCCGTGGTGAGGGCTGAGGGGCTGGCCACTATTGGAACAGGCTTGCAGAGGCGGGTATGTCCAGGTTGCTGCCAGGGCAGGTTCTCCTCACTGTTCTGCTCTCCCCGCATCTTCAGCCTCTGGGAAGAGGGTGTGCAGGGAGATGGGAAAATGGTATCCACACTGATCCCTGCTCAATAGGGAAGGATCATGTAGGGTGGCCTCGCAAAGGGCTTGGGACCTCTGTCTAGAACCCGACCCCGGGCACTGCCCTGCACCTGCCTGTCCTGCGGCCCCCACAGCAGTGGGAGAGAGCTGCTCTGCCATTGTTTTGGGATGAGCTCCCAGGTGCTCTGTACTTTTCTTGGGTTGGGAGTCCCTAGAGGGGCTCACCTTGTTTTGAGGGCGACCTTCCTCTTTACTGGGCGTTTCATGGAGGCTGTCCCTGGGCAGAGCTGAGTGCTCTTTCCTGGGGAGGGTGGCTGTGGTGGTGGCTTTTGTGTCCAGGACACCTTTCTCACAAAACCACTGGCACCAGGTGAGGTAGTGACACATGTAGTGACCTGGGCTTGACTGGGTTGCTGAGACTTCAAGATCCCAAGTCTGTATGCACAAAGGTGTCATTTGTTTTTTCTGTACCAGAGATTGAACCCAGGGGCGCTTACCCACCGAGCCTCACCGCCAGCTCTTGGTATTTTATTTAGAGATAGGGTCTCACTGAGCTGCTTAGAGCTGTACTACACTAAGTGGTTGAGGCTGGCTTTAAACTTGGGATCCCATCCTTCAGCTTCCTGAGCAGCGGGGACTTCAGGTGTGCACCACTGTGCTTAGCCAGTGGGACATGTGTAAAAGTGGACAGGACGGCTATGGAGTCTGATCTCTCTTTAGCTCCAGTTACCTCCGAGTTTGTGGCACAGGGCTCATGACTCAGTGAATGCTGGCTACTCCTCCAGCCTGCTTTTCTGTTTGGGAAAGTCAGTTCTTTGGTCCCACATGAAACTTCCCATCTGTGTTCTTTGGTTATGAGCCATGGAAGCCAGCTCTCATTTATTCGGATAGGAAGATGGTCAGCGGGCTCCCAGGAAGGCCAGTGGTCCAGGTGGCTCTGGGGAGTGGAATCACTCTGTGCCTCTCAGGAACAAACTGCGTCTATGTGTCATGTGTCTGTCCTTTGGTTAGGGAAGGGGCCCACCAACACCATCCCCTCCAGGGAAGAGAGAGTTCTCAAAAGGAGTGGAAGAGACCACCTTGGCATGTGGGGAAGCTGGCAGCGGTACTCTGCTGGCAGTTAGAAAACAGTCCTGGGCCGTGCTCTACTTGGGAATCTTGGACACTGGTGATTGGCCCAGAATTCTTTCCTCTTTCTCCGATGTCTGCTCCTTACAACCTTCCAGGTTATCTGACTGGATTTCCTTCTGCGTTCTCTGCCCAGCGAGCTCACCTGTTAATCAAGTCCCAAGTCACCCTTTCCATTATGCCAGCCTTGGCATTTTTCAGAGTGTTAACTTCTCAGAATACAAAGCTTTCAGGTTTTCAAGATGACACTGGACATTCATGTCCAAGGAAATGTCATCTAGATGCCAGGGGCGTTTGCAGGGCTCATGTTTTGTGAGTACTTACTGGGCTCACAAAAAATTTGCTGATGACCACATTTGGTTCTATGATAATGGCTTTGGTGTAGGTATGCTGTCCCTGTTTTGTAGTGAAGGAAATCGAGGCTCCTATGAGCTGACAAGAGCACTGTGGTCAGACTTTATCTTTGGCTTTAAGCCTTTCACTTAACCATGGACCATATCCAAGAATTCTGAGTTAAATACATGTAGGGCCCAGCAAGTAGGTCAGTGGCATGTGGGATTCTGGGGACTTCTGTGAATGTGGGTGCATCCATTTCATTGTTGACCCCTAGGGATATGGCCTACCTGGTTTAGAAATGTGGTAAAAGAGAGAGGAGTGATGTAATCTAGGTACACCAGCTTTTCAAAGACTGTGGATGAATTTAACGAAACATCTTGAGACGGAAGTGGCCGAGGACTGTCAGTTTGTATTCTCTGTGTTGGGTTGGTCACAGCAGAGTTCTTGCAGGACTTTGGGCATCCTATGTGTGAGTCAGGACAAGCCCCTGGAAGGTCTGGCTCTAGAAGCTTGAAGAGTGATGGGCGTGGGTTGAGTCCTATCTCTGTACAGGAGGCACAGTCCTGCTATGCACCATCCTGCCATGCATGCATTCACAGCACTGATTGTGGTATGCATTTGCCAGGCTGACAAAGCTGAAAACATTTAAAAAAAAGTCTGTGTAATGTCACCAGAACAAGGGAATGAGCCACTTGGAAACCAGGCACAGATGCAGCGGAAGCCCGAGATATTAAAATCCTGCACGGTACCATTGTTGATGAGATCTGCCTGGGTAGGAGATGTTTTCAGAGACAGGATGCTACAGAATATACAATTATAGCAATTTGCTAACCAGCCCCAGACCTTAATTAGTACAGGACCGTCGTTTTCATTGTTGTATGTAAATTAAGATTCTCACAAAGGGATTGTTTATGAGGATGGCTCCGAGATAGAGACCTTCTGTCATTTTTCAAGGAAACTCTTTTAAGAAAATGAAACCATAAACACTTTGTGTAGAAGTGCTGAGAATTTTGTTCTTTGAAGAAATGAGCATCAGTAATTTCAAGTCTATTTTGCCTTTTTTTACTTCTCCAAGTAGCACCGTCCATGGACTGTACACTAGAGTGTATTTGTGAGTTAGATAACCACCAGATTGTTCCTCTCCCAACAAGATTTGAAATATCCTGGAACTTGGAAGATGCCTGACTAGAAGCTGGGACGTGGCCCACCCTCCCTGCACGGAGCCCCGTTGGTGACGCCTGGGTGACTTAATTTAGCTTTGGGGTTCACTTGCAGAAACCCTGCACCTGCTCCACATTTGAAGCCTGACCCTGGGACTTGTTTGTGGGACTATTACTATTCTGAGGGACTATGGTCAGAAATAGACCCTTTTCAGCCTTAAAAAGGAGCCCCATCTCTTTCTTCCTCCCAATGCCTTGAGTAAACCCCAAGGGCCCCCAAGAGCTTTTAGAGACCCTGACACTTTTTCACTTGAAGTTTTGGGTAATGTTACAGGTTGAGTGTCCTTTGTCTGAAATATTTGGGACCAGAAGCGTTTTAGAGTTGGGATTTTTTTTTTCCCTTCAGATTTTGCAATATTTGCGTGTGCATACTGTGGTATCTTGGACGGGACTCGAGTCTAAACAGAGTCTAACACGAGTTCATCACTGTTTCATACGCATCTTCCACAAGTGGCCTGTAGCTCATCTTGGGCAGTATCTTTAGTGGGCCTCTCTTGCGACTGACCTGTCACATGAGACCGGGTGTGGAATTTTCCACTTGTGATGTCACATCAGCATGAAAAGTGTCAGATTTTAGAGCATCTTGGGTTTCGTGTTGTTGGATTTGAGATGCTCAACCTCTACTTCATTTGGCTACAGTGGATTTTTTTTTCTTTTTTTTTGACATGGGATCTTGCTGTGTTGCTGAGGATGGTCTTGAACTTGGGGCTAAAGCCATTCTCCTGCCTCGACCCCCTGAGTAGTTGGAACCACAGGTCTGCACCTTGGGAGCTGGCTCATATAGTGGATTCTTTACCAGTGACATACAGAGCACGTTTGGGAAGGCCATAGCTAGTGGTGGGAGTGAGTGCAATGCTGTAAGGTCCCCAAGGTCCCCTTCAACCTCCTGGGAACCCCTGCCTCCCCCTGCACTCCTAGGAACCTAGAGATCAGCATTTCACAGACTTGAAGAAACACCTTTATTGATCCCCGCCTCTGCTGTCTGGTGTGTGCCTCGATTCCATCCTGAACATGCCTTATCACAGGACTTTGAGGACCATGCAGTTCTAGGTCAAGAAAAGCAAATCCCACCCCTTGTTCTATACCACTGACCTACACCCCCTGATCTCCTTGGTTTTTAGGGTGAAGATCTCCGTCCTCAAATCCTCATGCACTGTCCCTGCCCATCTTCCTGGCCACCTCACTGGCCTCCTTACTCCTTGTATTTCTCTCTTCTTCATTCATACTCGACCTTACAGATCCTTGAAAGAGTCACTTCTGGCCACAGGGCTTTTGCTCATACCTGGAAGTTCTCTCCTCCCCTTTCTCTCCTTGATGCCCCTCCCCACTCCACCATTTAAAGCTCTAGGAGAGGAAGAGTACTGCCTGTTGTTTTGGTTCATCCTCTTAACTAGTACTGTGCCTTTCGTAGGTGGTGCACAATGAATCTTTATTTTGAATGAATGACTGAACTTTGTCTATCTGATGGATGGAACTTTGATCCTTTTGGCTTGGTTTCTAGCATAATCCAGTGCCTGGAAATACTTCCCTGGCTCAGGTGTCTGTTCTGTGTGCTACACCTTGTGGCTTATCTTTTCCCTCCAGGGACATGGAACTGTTGGACATGGCCCCTTCCCTGATTGCTTTCCTTCTTGACATACTGTTTCTGCTGGGCTCTTTCTAACACACAAATCCAGGTGTGTGTCCTGCTTTGTGTCTGAGGGCTGCTGCAGATTGGGCGGTGCAGAGGCAGACTCCTTGTTGGGTTGGGGATGCCCCGCGGGGCTCTGAAGATTGGCTGCCTGTGGTCCTGTGATGCGCCCTTACTGAGCCGCCCTTCAGCTCCTTCCAGCTGACTCTCTCTGAGGACACCTTACCCTGGTCTTCCATATCCCTGGAGACCCAGGCCCTCCCTCCTGAGCCCTTGATTCACACAATATAACTCTTGAAAGTGATCAAATGGCCCAGGAAGGTAATCCGTTTTGATCAGAAATTCTTAGGCTCACTGAAGGTCTGAGAAGTTTAGAGCTAGACTAAAGGAGGATTGAAAGGCAAGGCCATGTCCACCTCTCTAGGCCTTTAGTTCACCTTCCAAACCCTCCAGGCCGATGGGGAGGGGCCTGCCTGCCGGCCTGTGGCCTGTTCTGGGTCTTCGTATCAAGCTCCTACTGCCCAATATGGCAGCCACAGGATGGCATTGTGTGTTTGAGTCACAGTTTGCAAAACCAGACCTCTTTCCTGAGCGGTTCTAGCCCTGCTTCATGTGCACAGCAGCCCGGAGGGGCTGGAGGCTGCCATAGTGGACAGCACAGATGCAGAAGAGACACAGAACAGGGCCGCCATTATAGCAAGCGCTATCTGGCCACCCTCCTCTGTGGCTCCAGAAGTGAATGGGCTCATTGTGAACTGAGCTGGGCTTGGAGGGGTCACACACAGCCGGGCCCAGTGCCGGGTGTATACTCTGCCTTGTGTTGAGTTGACATTTTGCTTGATGAGATCTCTCTTCCCATCTTCCCAAGTTGGCATTTCTTGCCCAGGTCCTGAGCAACTGCCTTTTGCCAGATCCTGGCACCGAGGTTCCTCAGGGGGTGTGGAGAGAGCCAGCTTCCCTCTCCTGGCCTCCTTTCCTGCTTTGGGTGTGTTTCCTGTCCCTGAACCCAGGGGGCTAGGCCTGCTTCCTGTCCCTGCACCCCGGTGTCCAGCCCTTGCATCTCTTGACTGTGGGGCAGTCACTTCATAGTAGCTGCTGAGTACATGCCTTTTTCAATGAAGGGTGTCTTCCTACAATTAAAATTAATTTTAAGGGAAAAAAATGTTTTGTTGGATTATTCCTTTACCAATTACAATAAAATCAATGTAGATCTCCTTGTAACAAGTCAAACCACTCAGAGAAAAAGTGAAGACCCCTCTTTTGGCAGGTGACCATTGTTAACAGTGGTGTGCTTGTATCTGGACTCCCCGCCCCATGTATAGACAAACCTGTTCAGATCCTAGGAGGCTGAACCTGAACCCCCCACTCTATGTCCCCCAGTCCCGCTTCTGTGGCCTTCACTTTTTCTCATTGCCCTCTTGGCTGCATCTTCTCCCTGCCCTGTGAGCGGTTAACAGTGGAGACTGGCCACCAGGGAGTCTGCAGTACCACCTGAGGGGCAGCCATGGAGAGTGGTCTGTGTGGAATGGGGGCCCTGCAGGGCCTGATTTGGTGACTTCACATCTGGTTTTTAAAATTTAGTTTCTACTTTTCTTTCTTTCTCATTTTCTTTTGTGGTGCTGAAGATTGAACCCCAGGGTCTTACACGTGCTAGGCTGGTGTTGTATCACTGAACAGCACCACTAGCCCTAGTTTCTGCCAATTTTTAAAAATCAAACCAATTAATTATTTATCTGGGGTACTGGGGGTCTAACCCAGGGGTGCTTGACTGCTGAGCCAGGTCCCCAACCCTTTTTGTCTCAATAAGTTGCTGAGAGTCTTGTCAAGATGCTGAGGCCAGCCTCCATCAGCCGCCTGAGTCTCTGGGATCACAGGCCTGTGCCACTGTGCCCAGCTGCCAATTTAAAATTTTTAGAATAGTGATGTCCAGCTGTGGGGGCTTCTGTTGGCCACCTCTGGCCCAGGCCTTGCTGGGGGTTCCCATGGCCTGAGTGCCAGTGGTGGCTATCCTGGATCACTGGTTCCCTTGTTACCCTAGTGGGGCTCTCCTTCCTGACCAGGCTGACCTGGTTTGTCACCTCCTCCTCCCCAGTGAGCCTAATTCCCTTTGTGGCACTTTAGTCTTTGGGGACCATCTTTCAAACCCATGGCTATTTTTGTGGGGCCAGAAATAGTAGGCTGTGAAGAGCGAGGGACTGTGTGGTAGGGTAGGTGGGCATCTGTGAAATCTGGACCAAGTCTGGGGCCACAGAAGCTTTGCCAGGCTGAGGAGGCACAGCAGAGGCTGAGGAGGCCGAGCAGAGGCAGGAAGAAGGTTGACTCCTCTCATTCCTGCCCTGGGGCTGGGATGGGTTGACAGGCTTGAAAGGCAGCTTTGGCCTTGTCCTGGCTGCAGGAGGCTTCACAGTGCAGGTGCAGAACTGAGAATCCCATTGGCTGAGGACCTGGGGAGGTGTCCCCAAAAAGAGCTTCAGACGTAAAAGGCCCCTAAGACAAAGGGCAGAGAGGCTGGGGCCTCAGGTGCCTGTGATCTCCTGGCAGGGAGTGTGTTTTCCCCAGGGAAAGTCACTTCTCTTTTTTACTGCCCCTGATTCTCCAGAACAATAGCTCTCCCCAAGAGTGGGATGAGTGGGAAGTGGGGGACCAGGAAGCCTCCCAATTCCCCGACTTTGGTCTTCCAGTGCTGTGTCTGAGCACAGCCCTGACACATTCAGGGTATAAATCCTCACTTAATCCCTTTCTTTTAGGGGGAAATGGGCCCGAATGGCCCTGTGTCTGTGGAGAGGGGAATTTCCTGTTTCCAGGTCCCCTTTGGGCTGTTGACTCCACATTCCTGCTCTGCTGGATTTGCTGAAGACATTCCTGAATGCTGGGGAAGACAACCTGGAGTGTCCAGGTGGCTGGCACCCCTCTGGTCCTAACCTCCTCATCCAGATGTGTTTGGGGGCACCTGGCCAGGTTGTGTGCCCAGCTGTGGACTGCAGAAAGGACAAACATGCCAAGATGGAAGTCACAGTCAGGAGGAGACACATTCAGCCAGTGAACTGGCAAAGGAGGAGAATCACTTATTTTACTTATTTATTTTATTTTTGGTCCCAGAGATTGGACCTGGGGGTGTTGAACCACTGAGCCCCATTCCCAGCCCTTTGTAGTATTTTTCTTAGATACGGGGTCTCACTGAGTTCCTCTGGGCCTCGCTAAATTGCTGAGACTGGCTTTGAATTTATAATTCTCCTGCCTCGGCCTCCTGAGCACCTGGCAGAAAATAACTTGATAGTCCTCAGTGAGGGATGGTGACCCAGGGAATACACCACAACTTCTGGATATTGTGAAGAGGAGGCTGAGGCCAGGGTGGTCAGGGAAGGCCTCTTTGGGGAGCTGATATTTGAGCCCAAAGCCAAAGTTGGCCAGTATGGAAAAGATTGCAGAGAACATTCTAGATGGAGGTGCATCCATGTGCAAATGGCTTGTCTGAGCAGCAGAAAGGGGGCCACTGAGGTTGTAGTTGAGTGAATGAAGAACAGAGGGGCACAGGGCTGCTCACTGGGGGTGCTGTAGGTCTTGATAAGAGGGTCTCAGAGGAGGGCTGGAGCAGGATGTGCCCTTCCTGGTTCAGTGCCTGGTCTTGTTGAGGCAAGCAGACCAGCCGGTGGTTGGATAGTCATGGGATTGAAAAGTGGCAGCCAAGAAGGTTGGAATGAATGGGCAGAAGTGATGGTGGGGCAGGAGCACCCTTTGCTGAGCACCTTTTAGGTTCCAGGCACCCGACCTGTCATCCTAAACTGCCTCCCTCACTCTCTGCCTTCCTTCCCAGCCCTGGGGATCAAACCCAGGGTCTTGCATGTTTCAGGCAAGCCCTCTAGCCCTGCCCTTCTTATTTTGAGACAGGGTCTTGCTAAGTTTCCTGGGCTGGCCTCCAACTTGCAGTCCTTCTGCCCGAGCCTCCTGTTTTCCTGGGATCAGGCCTGAGCCACCACACTCCTTGCACCCTGGGAGGTGGAGGATTCTTAAAGTAACTTCTCAACAAGCAATAGCTGAGAAATGTATGAGCCCTGTATAAAAAGAAAATAGAGAAGTACTTCCCTTGCTATACCTTCATCCCATACATAATCACATATTCCTGATGTTTCTTTTTAAACTTTTTTTTTGTCTAGAATGCAATCAGTCGTTTTGAATTTACTAACCATATTACCACAGGGCTCTTTTCCTCTGGGCCTCAGTTACCGTATCAATAAAATGGGGTTTCTCAGAACCTACTGTCTTGCAAAATTGTGGTGAGCTGGAAATAAGTTGATTCTTATTTAGAAAATCCGCCCCACACACCAGTAAGTGTTCAGCAGGAGGCAACTGTTTGTTTCTGGTGTCTTCCCTGGAGGGCAGGCCCTCCACTGATGCTGGTGGCCTGGATATCTGGAAGTTGCTCAGTGACTATCTGTGAGTGACTATTGCCATTGTTTTCTTCCCTTTGAAATGCAGGTGAAACACTGGGTGTCCTCAGCCCAGGCAGGTTGCAACAGCAGGTGGCATGTTTACTCAGGGTTAGGCCTCCTGCAGGCTCACTGGAAGGTCCTTGATACCGAGCTTCTCAGCACAGTGGACATTATGGACCTGATCAGTCTGTCCTGGGACCGGACCGTCCTGTGGGGTGTTTGGCAGAGTCCCTGGTCTCTGTCCACCACAGGCCAGTAGCAGCCCCTCTCTTTGTCTACCGTATCAATAAAATGGGGTTTCTGAGGGGTTTGGCAATTACTAAAATTATCTCCAGATGTTTCTGCTGGGTGTCCTCTGGGGGGACCCAGTTGATGACCTCTGTTCCACACTGTTTTAAACATCTGAGTCCCTTAAAGGTGGCCCTGGATGGATGTGCAGTTGGGGGAGGGCTGCCCTGAGCTCCTGCTGTATACTGGATCCTCAGGATACAGGGTAGGAGCACCTGGCATGTCCTGAGTATTCCATCAATCTGTTGTCCCCATCCCCCACTTAAAGTGTTGGAGCATTCAGGGGCCCAGCACTTACTGAGTGTCCTATGTCTTGGCAAACCCAATGTGTGCCTGGCCCCTCCTGCACCTAGGTCTTGTGGCTGCCTGGTTTCTGAGGCCTTTGTGCCCTGATAGCACACAGATGCATCTCTGCATCCCACCATGTGGCCAACACGTGATGCTCTGCATCCCACTCCCCCGTGGGTAGGCACTGCTGTGCATCCTATCTTGGGCTCCCATGGCCAAGCTGCAGTGGCTGCCCTGGTGCCCGCTCTAGGCGTGCCTTGCCTGTAGGCGGTAGGAAGGGCATCTCAGCATCCCTCCACTGGTGTCCTGGGGACAGGAAGCCTCCCTCCTTCCCTCCCTCCCTTGGCTCTTTGGAATGTGGGCGATGTTCTGCATCTGAAATCCTCCCTTCCCCAGAGGGGTGCCCTGCATTCACTGTGGAGGGCTGTCTCTTCTTCCTGGTTAGCATGCTCTTGTTTTCATTAAGGGGACTTTCCAGAGGCCTATGGAGCACTGCCTGGTTGGCCTTCATCTCCTCCTTTCTGAGGCACCTTTCTTCCCCTATCTTCTCGCAGACCCACTCCGGGCTTCAGCTGCAGCCGCCACAGAATCACCTTTTTGTTTCTGAACAGGCCCTCGTGCCGCCACGGCTCGCACTGCCCCGTTTGAAAGTGTGGGGCACCTGAGCTTCCCAGAAGCCCAGCCGCACAGTGGGGGTGGGCACGGAGTCCTGCAGCCTGGAGAATCATGCAGATGGGTCTCTGCCAGCAGAGCCAGCGGCCTTGGGATGGCCTGAGGCAACTGGTTCATCCACATTCCCTGTGTGGTCTGGCCGAAGTGGCTGGCCGCCCTCTATGTGCCATGTTGGAGTGGCCTCGAGGCCTGGCCTCTGTGGGTGGGGGGGTCAGTGCTTTCCTGGAATGAGTTGGGCTCTGTCTCTTGGTAAATTGCACTGAGTTGGTTCTTCAGCAGGAGATGCCTGGCCAGTGCTCTCACCTCTTCCTCCCCCAGGGCCTCAATCCAACTCCAAGGAGAAGTGAGGTTGCTCAGGCTGCTGAGCTGAAAAGAGAAGCCATTTGGAAACCAGCCCCCTTCCCTGGGTAGCCACCTCTTGCATTCATACTCCCCTTTGATCCCATTTTGCCCTGTAGAGTGTGGGGTGGGGGAGGCTGTACAGGGGCAGGGTCATTCCTCCCGCACCAGGACAGGCTTCTCCCTTCCAGGAAGCGCATCAGAACTCAAAGACAATTTGAAGCAATTATTAAGACAATTGAAAGCACATTGAAAATACAAGGCACAGCCTTCAGTCCCCTTCCCCTCCTCACTCCAGGTCTGCAGAACAACTCAGACTCCTTGTGTTTATTCACCTTCACCTGAATAAATGGCTCTTTGGTGCAGTGCACTGAGGACTTGCAACGTGGCTGTGCTGCTGTCGAGGGTGATAAATCAGAGGCAAAGGCTCACAGACATGAAGGCAAGCCTCTGCCACAGATGGCCTGGTTGCAGAAAGATGATGGTGTGCTTCCCCCACCAGGTGACCTAATGTGTCCAGAACCAGGGCTGGCCTGGTAAGTGGTGACTCTTAGCCTGTCCTCTGCTTCTTCCTCCTCCCCCTGGGAGAGGCTGCCGAGGAGCCGGAAGCAGAAATGTCTGCAAAGCAAGCCTCTGTGTCTTTGGAAAAGGACAGGCCAGGCCCTCAGAGAAGCCAGGCTTCCTCCATGGCCAGTAAGCATGCCCTCCCTGATTCCTGTGCTTGCTTTAGGTCACAGTGCCCAAGTTGCCAGGGAAGTGACCCTCTTATCCCACTACCTTGTTTTCCCTTTCACCCCATCTCCTGGTTCTGGGTGGGAAGCTCCTGTCACTGAGGGCATCCTGGAGGAGCCACCAGGGCTGTGGAGGAGGCCGCTGTCCTCTGACCTGGCAGGCCCAGGCAGGCGGGCGCCATGTTCCCCATGGGTTCCTGTAGCTCTGAGGCCACGTCTGCCCAAGGGCTGTGGGGACTCACATGCTCCTCGGGGCTCAAGATTCTTTGCTCTAAGGACAGTTTCACTCCCTGCCCCGATCCATTTCCCTGATTTCTGCTCTCTGCAAGGAGGAAATTCCGGGCCTTTTTTTTTTTTTTTTTTTTCAGTAGTTGTTCCTAGCAGAGGCCCCAAGATTCCTGCAGTGGGAGGCTGCTTGGGTCCCTGCTCTGTGTCCCAGGAGGGCAGCTGCTTTGGAAGTGATCAGCCCTGCTCTACCTTGCTGCTTCTGGGAGGGCAGCTGTGGGTGGTCCCGTTTGAGGTGGGCTGTGCGAGGGCTGTGGTCACTGAGAGCTGTCTGAGCCTTGCTGTGGCCTCCTCTGACCTCTTCTGCTGCTATTACCTGCGAATCCTGCATTTTTATAGTCTGATCGAAATGCAGAAATCCATCCTGGCTCATTCCGAGTTCCACATGGACTGGTGTATTTGATAACTGTGAACTGTTTGTGGGGTTGATTTAATATGCATTTTGGAGAAGGCATGCTCTGCTTTAGGGGCAGGGTGGTGGTGGGGAGGAGGAGGAAGAGGAGGAAGAGAAGAAGCAATGATTGAGATAGTTCCTTGATTGAGCTCACTTTGTGCCCAGTCTTCTCCTGAAAGCTGAGCAAAATCATCTCATCTCCTCCTTTGGTGACTCTGCCACTTATCTCCATCTTACAGAACAGCCCAGAGAGGCTGAGTTGCTTCCTCACGGTCACACTGCTGGGGAGAGCAGAACTATGTTCTGGAGGCTGTTAATGCCAGAGAGCAGTTTCCCGACTGCCTGTCTTTGTCATCTACGACCTGGTGCCTCTACTCTGTAGGATGACCAGTTGTTCCAGTTTGCCCAGGGTACCCTGCTGCAGTGGTGGACATGCATGTCCCACTTATCTTGCATGCAGGCCCCAGCAGGCTTGTGCAGACATTAACACCCACAGAAACAGGAGGCCTGGGCCTTGGCAGTTCAGCCCTTCCCCTGGAGGGACGATGATTCCCTGTAATATGTGTCATTTCTGAGACCCAGGAGAGCATCCAGTGCTGAGTCAGGCCCTGGGTGTGGGTGGGGATGAGGTGCCTGGTGTGGCCTGTCTGGGAGGCCTCAGTGGAGACAGGGAAGGGAGGGGAGGTGACCCTGGAGCCCCCAGCCTCTTTTGTAGCACCCAGCAGGTTCTGATGCCACCATTGGAATATCCGAAGGTGAATGTGCTCCTGGGCGACTGTCGTTGGAGAGAATGGTGTGCCACCTTTGCCCAGTTCCCGCAACTCCTTGTGGGACCTTCCCTGCCCCCACAGCTGTTAGGGAAAAAAACAAAAACAAAAGCAAAATCAGAGCCACCTGTTCAACCCTAGGCCCTAACTTAAGAAGTCCTCACGCTCGGAGCCAAGGATGAGGCCCTGCTGGGGCAAGGTCCTGTGGTGCCAGGGTTGGCAGTGTGGGCCTCAGAGCCAGCACAACTGCCTGGGTTCAATTCCCAGCCTGCCACTCAGCAGCTTTGCCATCTTGGACAAGTGACCTGGAGGGAACCTCAGGGAAGCATTTTAAATGGTGCCTTGTACTTATTGCATGTGACAAAGGACAGTCTTGGCTGTTAGTACCTATGGCTCAGGAAGGCTCCGAGGCCAGGCCTGCTTGGAAGATGGATTCCCTCAAGTCCCGGCGTGGCTGGGCAGGGGTGAGCAGAGTTATTTCTGGTGGCTCCGAGTTAGGTCTGGGGAGGAACTCATCACATGCTGGCTCTTGGTACCCAGGAGACTTCCCATATTCTGAAGATCTCAGGGAAGTGTCACCAGACGGGAAACTTGTGCTGCTTCCTGTTGAAGGCCAAGCTGTTTCCCAGAGTCATTACCCTGCCCCTCCCTGGCCCAGTTCACCGGGATGATCCCTCACAGGTCAGACCTACATGGAGGGCGGGTGGGGGCCCAGGGTTGCTGGTGGGTCAGCCCCATAGAGTCACCAGTCTCCCTAACCCAGAGAAAGTGGCCAGAAAAACCCAGACCAAAACAGAACCAAGAAACCCTTCAGATCAAAGGTGAACCCTTCCCCTCACCGCAGTCCAAGTGGCTGTTTGTCATCCTTCCAAGTTCGTGGATGAAATGTGCTTAGCAATAAGGCCTAGTCAGAATTAAATCATTAAAGGAGAAAAAAAATGAATTACCCTTTTGGAAAAGCTCCCTGTGGTGGCTTTGTTACCGTGACGACAGCCAGATTTCTACCACCATCTTGTCGCCACCAGAGGTCTGATCTCAGCCAAGGGCTTGCATCAGAGCTGACCGCCATCTCCGACCTCTGAAGGGTGGGGGGTCCGGCGGATGTTTC
Source organism: Marmota marmota marmota (assembly GCF_001458135.2). NCBI lineage: Eukaryota > Metazoa > Chordata > Mammalia > Rodentia > Sciuridae > Marmota > Marmota marmota. The sequence goes on along the minus strand of NW_025999931.1, from coordinate 223,730 downwards.
CTGAGGTTTCTGCCTTGGAGCCTTCACGGAAGGTCCTGCTCTTGCCAGATGTGTCTGCTGATTGGAGGCTATTCAATTTCTGCCCCTTGGATACAGTCATTCAACTCTCATTAACTCTGGGGGGAATCGGGGCCTTTGTAACCTCAGACAATTTTTTTTAAATTATTTATTTATGTTTTAAAAACTATGTTTAGTTGTCCATGAATACAATACCTTTATTTTGTTGGTTTAGTTTTATGTGGTGCAGGGGATCGAACCCAGGGCCTCGCATATGCTAGGCAAGCGCTCTAACACTTGAACTACAACCCCAGCCCACAATTGGAGTTTATATGTTCTGCTGAGACTGGAAAGTTTGGGATACTCTTCAGTGTGGTGACCCTCGGCCAGACCCGTCCTTCCACAGTTCAGGACCCCAGTTTCCTCTTGGTGTCCTGGTGGACTTGGGCAAACCTGGTTGGGCGCTCTAAATGGTTGATGGGAATATTAATTTCTAGTGTTGTTCTGAATCTTTCCCATGGAATTAAAGGATTTTGAAGTCCCAGAGGGACTTTGAGATCTTCTGGCCCTGTGGTCTTGATCTCTAGGACACCTCTGAGAAGCCTGAGTAGGCTGTGGCTGCTCGGCCCAGGGAGTTGTGTCTGTGTGTAGGACATGCCTTGTGTTGGTGGTGGACTCCAGGGAAGAGCTTCTACTTGGGTCTCTTTCTTTCTTCCTTTCCCACTTTAGAGACCAGGCGCTGAGGCCCTGAGAGGGAAAGACACTTCCTAGGGTTCTTTTTGATGTAGCCTCATTTTCCGGCCTGGTCACATTGTCTGGCTCTGTTTGTGGAGCCCCAGACCAGCCCCCACAGGTTTGATGGGAGGTGGAGGAGATGCCTCCCCAGGCCCGAGACCTCACAGTCCCCCCAGACACACACCATCCAGAGCATCTCAAACTGGGCGCATCTTAGTCCTGGAAGGCCATTGAAGAGAGTGGCTGGGCCCTGCCCCAGTGTTTCTAATCCTGTAGATCCAGAGCAGGGCCCCAAAATTGTCATTTCTAGTGTATTCTCAGGTGCTGCTGCTGCTGCTACTGCTGCTGGTTACCATCACCCCAGGGGATCTCAGTCACAGAGATAACAGGGTGCCGAGGGGAGCTGGCGATGCTCCAGCCCCAGTGGCCATCTGAGCACTGGCTGGGCTGGTCCAATCACCAGACCCTGTGTTTCTGGGGACTGATGGAAATGAGAGGCAGAGTGTTGAGGTGGTCCTTGCAGTGAGGATGAGCCTTCCCTTCCAAAATCCTCTTGAGAAACACTGAAAACTTTCACTCCCTCTCCCACTGGTGAGCTTTTCTTCTCTCACAATACACTTGAAAACACACCAACCAAAGCTTTGCCTGATTGCTCTCTATGTATGTGTTTTGTGTGGCTGGGATGGAACCCAGGGGTGCTTTGCCACTGAGCTATACCCCAGCCCTTTTTAATCTTTTTATTTGTTTTTTTTTTTTTTGGTTCCCGGGATTGAACTGGGGGGGGGGGGGCACTTGACCACTGAGTCTCATGCTCAGCCCTGTTTTATTTAGAGACAGGGTCTCACTGAGTTGCTTAGCACCTCATCTCACCGTTGCTGAGGCTGGCTTTGAACTCTCAATTCTCCTGTCTCAGCCTCCTGAGCCGCTAAGATTACAGGCGTGTGAAACCAGGCCCAGCTCCTTTTTATTTTTTGAGACAAGATCTTGCAAAGTTTGGAGGCTAACTTTGAACTTGTGATCCTCCTGCCTCAGCCTCCTGAGTCAATGGGATAACAGGTGTGCGCCACCACTCCTGGCTCAGAACACCTTTCTTAAACATTTATACTCTGACACTTGAGCAGAATATGGGGGTGTACTAGAGTCACGTAGTGCAAATCCCAAGTGCCTTCTGTGGTTCTCAATCCAGTCCCAAATTTATCCACCTGGGACATTTTTATCCTGAATTGGGCCTCCTCCTTCGTTCATCAGGGACTTGGGTTCGCACCTGCTGCTTTCTTTCTTTCTTTTTTTTAAATGTGTAACTGAACTTTATAAATACTTTTAATTTCCCTTATTTTGATAAAGTCATTCAGGCACATAGTGAATACAATACACAGAGGTATACAATGAAAAATAATCTCTCTCTGCTCCCTACAGGTCTCCTTCCAAGGCTGCCACCTGTCCCCATGTAGAGCCCTGCTGTATTTTTGTGTTCATGTGGGAGTCTTCTGAGGATGCACAAGCACCAATGTACAGTCACATCCTTATGGGTCCCTTAATGTGCTGGATACCTGTTGCTTTTACAAAGTGGCACCGAAGCTTGGCAATGTCAGTTCATGGGGAGGTGCCCTTTGGATCCTTTCTATTTTGCAGTGCTAGGGAACATGCCAGGGCCTCACACATCCCCGGCCTTTTTAAATTTTTACTTGGAGACAGGGTCTCACTAAGTTGCGGAGGCTGGTCTTGAACTTGCCTTCCTCCTGCCTCAGCCTCCTGAGTCACTGGGGATGACAGGTGTGGGTCACGGCACCTGGCTGCCTGTTTTTCTAAAGGGCTGGAACATTCCATTGTGTCTGAGGACTGGCTCTTCGTGGACACATAAGTTGTCCAGTTCTGGGCACAACACACGGTGGCTGAGTGGGATCCTCTTGTTCCTGCTCTGCTCCAGGAGGGGTCTGTGGAGCCAGGCAGTGTGGACAAAGTGAGTTTTCCCGTCAGATAGTGGAGTGGACCCTTCTGGAAAAGCCGTTTTCCCTGGGGGACGGTCCCTATTCCCGGAGCCTATCCCGGGTGCTGTCTTTTAGCTTTCTCACTAACTAGCTCCTGTGCCTTGGGGGCAACCCTTTGGGCTTTCTGGGCCTCCACTTGGTGTCTGTGGGATGCTTCCCCAGACCCTGGGCTCTTCACACTCAGGACACCTGTGGTTAGCATTGAATTTCCTCTACCGATCATTGGTTCAGAACTTTCTGGAAGCCTGGTGGTGAGGCAGGAGTGTCCACTCATTGTCAGGCCTTGTGCACTTGCTAGAGGCTGCCTGCCCTCCCAAAACAAAGGGAGCTGCTTGGAGGCCCTGCAAACAGTTTTGTTGGACCCTGAAGGCGGGAGATGTGGTGCACGGTGATGTGCGTGCTGAGACTTGCCCGATGCTGTGTTGCAGGAGGAACATTTTTGGGGATTGTCATCTTCTCGTATCTCACATCCCATGCCAGCCCCAGTGTGCAGGGTGCGCTCTCCACTCTCCTGTGTCTGTAGCTTTTGCTCTTCAGGATGCCAGCTGTCCCAAGCTGTGCCACTATTGTCCATGAGGCGAGGAGGCCACCTTGGGGCATGGGACGGACTCTGGTCCTTGCAGGTGAAGACTGAATGGATGGTGGTAGAAGGATACACTGAGATTCTGACTGGGAGGGAGGCTGGAAATGAGGGGGGTCTGGTAAGAGGGGAGCTGGTACTTTTCAGGCAAGAATCAATAAGAATGTAATTTGTATTTATTTCTTGGGAGGAAGGTCTCAGGGTGCCCACTGCTGACAGCCGGGAGAACTTTCCGGTGGGCAGGGTCATTCTTTTTACCCGTTCTGTTTTGTCAGCTGTGAGCATACACAGCAGCTCTCCTTTTCTGCACAGAGCAAGGTGCTGTCGTTGCCCTGGTGTGTGGCCTTGGTGACCTGCCTTTCATTGTTTCCTGATTGGCCATTTTTGTGGGTGTGGAAAAGTAGTTCGTGGGCATGCCAACAGCGCTGGTGCCTATGTGATGCCTCCCAGGAGCTTGGTTGCAGCCTTGTCAACAGGGACACAGTCAGGAACGGTGATGAGTGTGCAAGGTGGAGACTCATTCTCACCCCAACGTGGGATTGTTGCTCAACTTTATCTGGTGTCATCACGGCCTGTGGGCCCTGAACTTTTTTTGTTTTGGCAACCAACCAAGATTTCATAAAAATATCACGTAGGAGTGGAGTGTGGTGGTTCATGCCTGTAATCCCAGCTCATTGAGAGGCTGAGGCAGGAGGATCACAAGGTCAAGGTCAGTCTGGGCAAGACCCTGTCTCAAGATAAAAATTTTTAAAAAGGGTTGGGGATGTAGCTCAGTGGCAGACTGATCCTGGGTTAAATCCATAGTACCCCCCCCAAAAAAAAAAAGTCATGCACATCCTTGACCTTGGAAAATAAAAAGGGGGGCAAGTATATTCTAGGAGGAGGAGTATACTTGCAAATGACCTTGAGTTTGGGGAAAAATGTACCACATCACATTCACCCTCCTGTGGGACCCTGGCCACCCTGGTGCTTTAAAATGTGTGGTCCTGTGTGTCTCTTTCAGATCCTGGCTCTGCAGACAGAACAGCCCAGAAAAGAAAGTTCCCCAGCCCCGCACATTCTTCCAATGGCCACTTGCTGCAGGACACCTCTACAAGCCCCATTAAAAATAAAAAGAAGCCCAGCTTACTGAGCAGCAACAGCAAGAAGCAGGTAAGGCCGCGGCTGGGTGTGGCATGGCAGTGGGCACACCAGCGGGCAGCAATGCTCCGTTCCTTGGAGCCGGGTTTGGCATCTGTTCAGCAGGCTGCCCTGGCACTGCCTGTCATTTGCATGTGTAGAAAGGGCAGCTCAGAGGGGCCTGTGTGAGGTTTCCAGCGGGTTCTCAGATCTGCTTGGGGACAGAGCAGTGACCCAGAGGAGATGAGGATATTCTTCATAAGGGACTGGGGCTTCTCTTTGGCTTCATGTCTCCGTACTCTTAGGATGGTTTTCCTGGGTGGCCTGAGGATTTCCCCTGCTGACCAGTGCTGGGCGACACAGCTCCCTGCCGGTCTCGTTTTCTCATCTGTAAAATGAAGGGTGTGGGTCCCTAGTAGAGGCATGGCCCAAGGGTCACCTCCCCTTCTCTTGAGCACAGGCTCCCCATCCCCTTGGCTGACAGGATTGTCAGAGGCTCGGGAAAACCTCCTCACCATCCTGGGTCTCATCTAGGGAACCTTCTGGCTATAAAATTCTCTGGTGCAGCTTATACATTCCAAATAGGGAACGTGAGAGCACTGTGGACTCACTGGCAGAAGTGTCCACCCCTGTGTGGACTGCGAGGTCAGGGGGTCTTGAGTGGTTCTTGAGCAGCAGTTCCTGGTGACCTGCTTATCTGTTCTGTGCATTATCACGCACTGGAGTGGGCCCTGGGGATGGAAGGTTGAATTAGATGAGATTGCTGCCTTCACAGGAGGAGCCCTAGCCATGTTAAGTGCCCCGGCCTGGGAGAGGCGTGTGTCCAGCGTAAATCTATTTTCATTCTCAAAATTATAGAGTGAACTGCCAGCTCTGGCCTTGGCCCTGTGACTGTGGGCACGTGGACCTCCGTGGCTCTGGTTTCCTCGTTCACGGAACTGGGCGTCCTGGCGCTGCTGTTCAGGCCCTGGGGCTGTCATGGAGACTCATGGAGCTAAAGGACAGGGCAAGAGCAGAAACGAAGAGCACAGCCAGGCTCCGTTACCAGAGTATGATCTGAGATTTGACCTTGGAGGCAGGCTGTTTCTGTGGCAGTGTCCTAGACCCCGATGTCTGGTGTCGACCCAGTCACGTGTGGCTCGTGAGCCCTCGAAATCAACCAGTGTCAGGGAGCAACTTGGTTTTTTTCATTCTGTTTAAAGTCACGTGGCTGCCTGTGGCTGGTAGCTGCCTCATCAGTTAGAGATCCCATCGGAGGAGGAGCAACTGGGGGATCCCACGTGTGTTTTCAGGGGCACTTGGAAAAAACTACTTGGGGAAATAAAAAGCATTGATGATGATACCAAAGCAGTGAGCCATATCTCTATCCCTTTTTGTGATTTATTGATTCATTGATTCATTGATTCATTCATTCATTCATTTATGGTGCTGGGGATTGAACTCAGGGCCTTGTGCATGCAAGGCAAATACTATACCCACTGAGCTGTATCCCAGCCCCCTTTTTACGTTTTATTTTGAGACAGGGTCTCAGGAGTCGCAGAGGGCCTTGCTATGTTGCTGGCCTGACTTTGAACTTGTGATCGTCCTGCCTCAGCCTCCTGAGACTCTGGGATTATAGTGTGCACCACCACACCTGGCCCCAGACCTTTTTAAAGAAAGTTTTTTGAGACAGGGTCTCACTATGTTGCCCAGGCTTTCCTCGAACTTGAGATCCTCCTGCCTCAGCCTCCTGAGATGGAATTACAGTTGTGAGCCAAGCTTTTTCAATCACACCACTAGTTACCAGGATGTTTGATGCTTCCCATGGACTTGATCATAGATTTAAATAGGATTCCATATTGGAGTGTAATGGTGGTTTTCCTAATGAGTTTCTTTTGAGTGATTTTATGTGCTTGGAGGATGGCTTCCCTGTATTTCTGGTGTCCCTGGACCTGCCACAATCTCATCTTCCTGTGTTGTTTGTAATGAAGGCTGAGGCTCTCTGGCAACTCCAGGGGCCTAAAGTGTTCAAGAGATGTGACTTGAGGAAGGTTCTGGTTGGTTCATGACTTTGTGCCTTAGGGATGGCCTTAAAAATGAAAGATCATTTTTTGGTCACTCAAATCCAATTGCTATATTCTCTAAGTGCCTACAGTACGAAGACTCCCAGGGCAGATCGCACACTTCTGTTGGCTTTGTAAACATGAACTTGTGTACGTTGGGCTCTTAACCATGGGGACAACATTGGTGATGGTGGCACCGTGTTAATTCCATACATTCTATCCTCTCATTTGAACACAGCCCCATAATCCCGTGACGTTAGGTACCTTACCCTCATTTTACAAATGAGAAAACTGAGGCTCAGAGGTGGGGAGACCCCTCCAAGGTCATGCGGCTATTTAGCGGTGGTTAATATTTGTACCTACATAGGCCAGGGCCGCCTGGTGACTCTGAGACACTAGTGTTCAGTCTGTGGCCTTTTAAAATGGGAGGGAGGAAAGACCCTCATAGTTATCCAAAGACCTGCTAATGTTGTGGACAGTAGAGGAACCGCAGCTAGCTCGACTGTTTAGCAGATGTGAAATGCTGTGATTTTCTTGTGCTGTTATTGATGTACTTGTTCAAATTCCTGTTGAGAATGCACATTTGTTTTGAAACCAAACCTGTCTTTCTTGCCTACATTTCAGTCAGAACTAAGACATGGTCCGTTTTACTATATGAAGAAGCCACTCACCACAGACCCTGATGATGTTGCACCACAGGATGGACGGAATGATTTCTACTGCTGGGTTTGTCACCGGGAAGGCCAAGTCCTTTGCTGTGAGCTCTGTCCCCGGGTTTATCACACTAAGTGTCTGAGACTGACATTGGAACCAGAGGGGGACTGGTTTTGTCCTGAATGTGAGGTTAGTTCCCAAGGAATGAATACATTACCTGCTTCGTTTCCTATCTCTTCTCTTCCTTGACTTACAAACTTTCCAATGATCCAGATAAGGAGAAAAGAGACATTTCTTGTCTCTCACCTGCTTTGTCCTGGCCACCCCCCTTTTGGTCCAGCATCTGCCCCTGGCTGCTGTCCTGCAGCTCTTGGAGAAATGATCACATGGAATATTGTCTGGGTTCTTCTTGAGTCTTTGAATCACTTTGACATCTGCTGCTACCTTTCTTTTTCTGGAATGTACGTCTTACATGATAACTTTTGAACTGTTAACAGTTCACACGGTCTGAAACACTCTCGCGCAGCTTCTCTTGGGTGTGCCCTGCTGTGTCATGGGGTCAGCAGCCGCCACCAACCTGGGATGCCCAGTTTGGGTCCTGTGTTCTGGGTGATGGCCGTGCCATCTGAGTCTTTCTTTCATGCAACAAGTATTTCTAATGGAGATCGGATAGTGCTCAGAAAAGTAGGCACGGATCACTTTCCTTTTAACAGAAAAGGACATAAGTGAAAATAAAGTTAGAAATAATGAGTTTGAAGAAAGGTGCAAATTGAAGATGGGGAGTAGGGAGTTCAGGAGCCACAGGGTGTTCCATTTTAAGTGTCCAGGCCTGGAAGGTCCCCCTGAGATTTGAGAAGGACCTGATGGAGGTGGGCCCTGCCACCCTCTGGGGGAATCTTCTGGGCAGGGGGTGCGGCCTGGGCAGAGCAGGGGGACAGTGAAGGCAGCATAGGTTTTGTGGGTAGCCAAGAGCTGCTTGAAGCTAACCAGTCCCTGGACTTGCAGGGTTCTGAGGTGGCGTCTGTTCTTGGCCACTCTGGACTAGGAGGCTCTTTTGAATGCTAAAAAGAAGAGAGTCATCTGAAAGTCATTTGGTGTAGAATGTCTCTTGGATCCCAAGGCACGTTGGCCTCAGATTGCACATGAAGACGCGTCTGGGGAGCCCTGGAGGGGCTGCCCAGATGTTTTCTGTGGAAAAGAAAACAAGTCACAGGTAGTGTCCCTGCAGCCACTTCTGTGCAGGGAAAGAACGAAAATAGAAAATAGGTGAAAAGAAATCAGGCATTGAGTCAGTCTGGTGAAGACCCTGGGATGGCAATCTGCCTCCGAAATGGCTGGAAGGTGGCTGCTGGTTGCCTTGGTCACTCTTCCATGGAGACTGAGACGGGCTGGGCATTGCCCACCCATGCCCGCCTGTGTTTGGAGCCAGATCTTGTTCTGCTACACCTAGAGCGAGACCTGGAACCTCCACCAGTGTCCTTTGGTCCTAAGCGACTGTTCCCATTTCATCCCATTGCAGAACAGGTAGTGGTTCCCCTGGGACGCTTCCTCTGCAGGGAGAGCTCCTTCAAACTGTGCCTGAAACAGTGGGGTTTATTATCAGCATGTGTCGGAAGGGCCCAGAGATGGGGCCAGTCCCAGCTGGTGCCCAGTCAGGCCCTTTCCATCTCATTCTGAGACCATGTGTCCGCCTCAAGGCCCCTAGGTGGGCTCCAGTGGCATGTGTGCATAGACAAGAGTCCTCTAAGAGAAAGACACTTCTGGCATCTCTTTGTCAAGCAGAAGGATTTTATCCTCATTCTCCAGCTGATTTATCCTGGCCTCAGGGTGAGCTTCCGATCCTCAGTTCCTATGCAACAAAGGCTTCCTAAGGGCTTCATGTAGCACTTCCAGGCAGTACCAGCCAGGAGGTAGGAGCAGGGGGCGAGGGAGTGAGGGACAGTTGGGCATGTAACTCGAGTGTTCTCCTTGGATGGAGCCCAGCAACAAACTGCAATTCAAACAATCAGGAGTTCTGCGTGCACGATCCACAGCCTGATTTTCTTCCAGGGTCGCCTGGTAAGGTAGGCTGCTGGCAAGACTAGCTCTTCTGGCTCTGGTAGCCCAGGGATGAGATGCATGTATCATGCAGCCTTTCTAACTTCCTAGTGACTCGTGGGTGGTCCTTCTCCTCAACAACCAACCAGAAACATCTGAGAATTCACAGAGAAGTGAAGAGTGGAAACAGTCCAAATTATCCAAGAAAACTTATCCACGCTCCTTTCACAGATGGCTGAGGAACATTGCATGACTTAGGAGCAGATGCTATTTTTGTTGTTGCTGGGACATGGGCCTTCTGAATCCCCGAGATATGGTATCACAGTCCCATGGCAGAATCCACTTTCCTTCATTTCTCTCTGTCTCCTCTTTGATGGGACTTTCCTTTGTGAAATGACATCTCTTGCCTGTGTGGACAGACAGGTAGATTCTGCCCTTTGGAAATGTGCCCATGAATCCCAAGTGAGTTCACATCAGTGCTGATGAACAATGGAGTCCTATTAATTATTAGTCCACTCCCACCCCCGTGTTCTTCCTGCAGGGAGCCCTGTCTCTTGCCATCAGACAGTGCTGGGCCACGTTCCTGCACGATAACTCTGAGTCTCAAGAGGCTTGAGATAAGCAGCTGATGAAAATTCATCTTGGGAGGAGATCCCTCCCCCGAATGCATTGGTGACCTTCCCATTCACATCCCCTTCTTGAGAACCAAGGTTGGGATAAGGATGCTTTTCCAGATTCCCATCTCCCCCAACCTCCCCCAGATCCTGTCGTCTCTCTGAGCTGGAGACACTTGCTTGTAAGGTAGTCAGTGGGCTGGTTGCTTTCTAATGTCTACCCACAGATCCAGTATATTTTGGTCTGGTAGTTTGGAGTCCTTGCCAAGGGAAACAGCTATTCACATTTAGATGGGAATCTCTTTTTATGTGTATGTTAAAAAAAAAGAAAAGAAAAAGTAGAAGGAGAACAAACCCGTGGCTCTGTGATTTTCTTTTTTCTAACTGGATGTGTGTGTATGATTTTTGACTCGTAGAAGATTGCAGTAGCAGAGTGCATTGAGACCCAGAGCAAAGCCATGACAATGCTCACCATTGAACAGCTCTCCTACCTGCTCAAGTTTGCCATTCGGAAAATGAAACAGCCAGGGGTAAGAGGATCGGTCCACCAGTATAAACGTAAATGAAGATAAGACTCCATTTAGTTCTGTTAGCAGCTTTCCATGTTGCTTGTCATCTTTGCTTTTCAGATCCCTCTTCAGGCTCTTTGGACTTGTCTTGTGTGTCCCCACTTTAAATCTGTCAAGTAAACATCAGGTACGGTGACATTCAGTGAGTTCTCTGTAGTGAGCTCTCCATGTCCCCAAGAAGCTTAGTCAGGAAATAACAGGAGGTCCAGTAGTCAGTGGGGCCTTAAAGTCCTGATGGGTTGAGAAGTAGAACTTCACAGCCCCTTGGCCCTGAGGGCTGTCTGCTCCTTCCCTCAGCATGGATGGAATTCCACTTCAGGGAGAGGAGGGCGTCCCAGTTTATTTATAACTGAGGTCTGGTGTGGAACCAGGGAGATTTCCATAATGGGTGAGAATCTGGTTAGTTCCATCAATTGTGAAATGAGTCCTGCTGCACAGCCTTTGCTACTTTTGGAAACTGTATGACAGCAAGGCTGCCAGGCTTGGCTGTGCCCTCACATGGCACCCTGCTGGGAGTGCCCACCATACCATAGGTATATCTGTTATTATTATGATAGTTTTCAGGAAAATGGCAGAGGAATACCTTCTGTCAAAAATAATATGATGATACTATGGACATATTATGACTCTGTCTCCCTCCAGATAAATCTAAAGAAGCTTAAGGATGGGTCCCTCCTTTCTGATTTGCTTTCTAAGTCAAGTGCATATGCAGTAGCCGAGTATCTCACTGCTTTTAGTTACCACTGTGGTTTTGTTTCTTTAAACAAATAAAAGTTTTGCTTTGAGATATTCTGAAATTTGTTATGATGAAGAAATTTAAGATGTGCCAGTTAGATATTGAATTAGTTACCTATTTATCTCTTGAATTAAATCTTATTTGATGGAAGCAAAACTGTGCTAGTAGCTTTAGTTTAGTTAAAAAACAAAAATCTTGGGCCAGGGAAGGAGCTTGACTAATATGTGTAAGGCCCTGGGTTCAATCCTTGGAACCATAAAAAAAGAAAAAATCTTTTTTTTCTTTTTTTTTTTTTACTGTGGAGTGATTGAACATGATGACTATTTACAAAAAGAGCAGAGTGTGTAGATTTGTCAGCTCTGTCAAGTTTTAAACCAAAGGACAAATAGAAGAAAGCTTTACTTTCTCACTCTGTTTGATGTAAAGTCGCTGATTTTGTTGAAACCTCCATTCTGGAACTCGGGGCCTGGCACACGCTAGGCAAGTGCCTTTCCCATGAGCCATACCCCTGTTCTGGAGAATTTTTTAAATTTATAGTGGTCAAACTTTCATTCTGGATTGAAGTGAACACAGGTGATTGCAAAAGGAAATCTGTCCCGATTCTTTGCTTAGGTATAATTTGGTATTTAATTAAATCTTTGGATTTAAAAAGAAAAAAATTGTTAAGTAAATACCACCCAGACATCTTGAGCTGAGTCAAGTTAGAGCTTAAGCAAATGGGTGAAGGTAAAGACTTTTTGCACACTTCTTGTACTGAAGGCAATTTGACCTCTGAAAACAGGAACAAAATCTCACTGTCTAGATTTCCCGTCGTATCAGAAACATCTGTTGGCACCCAAGAGACTTTGTCTGATGTGTGATCTTTAGGTGTGAACACATTTTCCCCTCAAGTCAGTTTTGGTGATGAGTCCCTCTAGGGTGTGGCCTAGCTCTAAAGTGACCCCTGGTGTATTGGGACTCTGAGCCTCACTGGAAGGGGACAGAACCTGCTACTTGGGTGTATGTTGATAGTAAAGCAAATAACAAAACCCCAACCAGTTCATCTGGGCCCAGGATTATCAACATCCAGGCAGCCTGGGATGGTGGCCAGTGGAGCTGCCTACGGCCTCCTTCCTGGCAGTTTCAGAGAGGTTCTCTTCAGCTTCTCAGTCCCGGGTTAGTTGAAGCGTGGTCTTCCTGGCCTGTGCATGTGTACCTTTTCTCTTACAGATAGATGCATTCCAGAAGCCCGTTCCCTTGGAACAGTATCCGGGCTACGCAGAATATATTATCCACCCCATGGACCTTTGTACACTGGAAAAGGTTGGCCTCTGTCTCAGAGCCTGCCGTGTTGGCCCCGGGTGTGGAGATGCCAAGGCAGCCCCTCACATCCAAGTTAGATCAGTTTTATTTGGAGAGAAGAACTCTTGGTCCTATCACTTCATTTCCTCTGTGATGTCCTTCCAGGGGATGAGTGGGTCCTGGGAGATGTGCTCACTGCTCTTCTGGGAGTGATTCCAGCTTCTACCTGAAAGAGCCATACTTCTAGGAATTAGCGATTTGATCGATTCGCGCCTTACGTTGTCTTCTCTTTCTTTCGGAGGTGCTAATGAGAGCAACAGAAAGGAAGAAGAGAACATTTAAGTAGCTGGAAAACCTCCAGATTAGCAATAAGGACGTGGTTTCTTAGAATCGACTTCTCAGCCAATAAGGCTATTTTGTTAATGCCTGAAGGTGTTTTTCCAAGTTCATGCTAAAATTCCATGGTGAAAATTATATTTGTAACACTTTAGATTGTGCACACCACCATGGTGCTTATCTCAATATGGGTAATGAAAAGTATCTATGAAAAGGAAGATGGCGGCGAGGGGAGTGCATTGCCCCCGTGTGCTGCTTCACTGTGTGGGAGTATGACAAGTCAGGACGGCTAAAGGATATCTTGTTAGGAATTTCCAGCAATAGTGGGGTGCTCCGGAACCTGGAGGAAGGATTTCCATCGCACGAGGATCGGCTACGGGGACTCAAATGCGAGAGGTTTGTCGCACGGAGGGTAACACTGCTTATTCAGCAAATCGCCCCGCAGCTAGAGTCTGCAGTGCGCGCTGGGATAGAGACGCAGGGTTACAGCGCTGCAGTTTCTGCCAGCCGCGCAAGCACCGTACTCAGGGCTGAATTCTTGGTTCGAGACGGGGGAAGGAAGCGGTCCATCTCGGTTCTCCACACCGGTCAGACCACAGAGGAGGCCAGCAGCCACCATGTTGGTAAACTGACGTCACCTTCCCTGTTTTCGACTGACCGCAGCTCATTCAGCCATAGATCAGGTAATTTTAGGCTGCAATTCGCCTGCGGCTTGCAGACAGATTGCTAGGGTTCAGCGCCTGGGTGCTTCTTAGAACCTGATCTTATCGGAGAGAACACCGAGCGCGGGGCGGCCGAGTTCCGGCTCCCGGAACCGTCCCAGAACCGCCCTAGCCCAGGGCTGTGGAGCCTGCGGAGGCTGCTTCTTGGACCCTGCCCCTATCAGAGCATACACCAAGCACTAAGCAGCCGAATTCCGGCTCCCGGAACTGAGCCCGCGGGGACTGCTTCTTGGAGCTTACACTTATAGGAGCTTACACCGAGCACGGAGCGGCCGAGTTCTGGCTCCCGGAACTTCCCTGGACCGGGGCTAGGAGCCCGTGGAAACTGCTTCTCGGTCCGGGTCCTGCTGAGG